>NC_089590.1:82452453-82668246 GCF_019320115.1 Miscanthus floridulus
ACAATTTGGAAAGCTTATGAAATTGTCTACAATTCATTTTCAGACCTCAAAGCATGATTCCAACCTTTACCAGGTTGAATTCTTTAATCAACAGAACTCTGTCCTCACAAGATAGAGAGTAGGCAAAACTGGAACCTAACTTTAAACAGTTGTAGTTCCTAAACTGCTGGGCTAAATGCCATCAAATTTTGACAGGAGCTAGATACATAATTTATCTACAACTTTTGTATTCATCACATTCACAGCAAACTAAAATATCATGGGGAACTTTATAAAGTCCCCAGATCTGTCCAGAAGGACATAATGCAAACAAAATAATTATTAACTTATGATGTAAACACATAATTGTACAAAACTAACTCTACTCACTTATTACACATATCACAAGAACACCAGAAAGTAGGGTGTTCCTCACCAAAACATTTCTTTTAATATCTTTCATAATTTATTTAATTAATTAGAGGAAATGGTAAACATATATGAAAACTACACCAATAAATTTATAAAAATTATAGTAGATACTACATGCTCTAAGTAGGCCACTATAAAAATTTCACACCATTGGAGCAAGTATAACAGTCTACACAAAAATGATAAGACATAATGGCTTAAAATGACATAATTAGGAAACCTTAGTGAAAAGTGTCAAGCAATAGATTTCATATTTTTACTAGCATCCTTAAGGTACTAGGATACTACCCACAAAGTTTCATAGTCATAGGATTCCTAGATAATTTACAAAAATTTACACAAGTATCAATCAATGATAAAAGGAAAATCTATAACTCAAAAACCATACATGCAATGGCTCTCAAATTTTTACCAGAGCTTCTACTAAGCAAGAATAGCTTACCCACAAAATTTCATAATTTTTGGATCACAGAAACTCAAGATATAATTTAAACAAGTTTGCATGCATTTAAAAATACATTTCAAGTTCCTATTTAATTCATCCAAAATTTCTACTTCATGTGCTCATGTCATATTTTTCTTAAATACTAGACTTCACTGTGATTCTATCAAAATTTGAATCACACCATTTGGATCTACACATTTGGAGTTACAAAATTCACAAAACAGCATCAAAACTGAAATTAATTGAACTAGCTGATGACTCTGTAGTCACTGACGCGTGGGACCCGCGTGTCAGCAGGGCCCACTAGTTAGTGAGACGGAACAGGGGAGACGGCATGCGACGGCGCGGCGGTGGTCTAGCTCGCCGACGGCGAGGACTCCGGCGACACCGAGGACACCTACATGATCTACGTGATGAGGTGAGTCGATTGGTGCTACCAGCAAGACCTAAGGTTCATCGGAGGTGGCTCGTCATCGGTGAAGGCGGCACAGCATAGCTCCGGTGCGAGGCGCCGATGACGGCGAGCCCTTGCTGCCTCATCCGAGCTCGGTATGAGCTCCACGAGGTCACTATGGAGCTATTCAAGCAGAGAGAGGAGGACGAGAAGGTCTCGGTGGTGGTTGGCCGCAGCGAGCTCCGCTCCGACGAGGCGCGGCCATGGAGACGACGGCGGGAAAATGGCCACTGGCCCTCACCTAAGGCACGGATTGCTCGGCTAGGCGGTCGACGAGGTAGAAGAGGACACGGCAGAGCTGTGGTCGAGCTAGGGGTCACGTTTTTGCGGTGGCGAGCGAGCTAGGCGACGACGTGGCTTGCTCGGCAATGGCGGAGCGGCGGTGCTCTGTTGCTGCGCATGGTGGAGGCGAAGGAAATGAAAATTAGACTGATGAGCCGGTCGGGCAGGCGGACGGGGGTTCAAGTCGTGGCCAGCAGCTCCAGGACGGCCGTGGCGCATGGCTGCGCGGTCAGGCGGCCGGCAACGGGTGGCGCCACATGGCGGTTGTTTTCTGAAACCGGTCGACACTGTAGCGAGTCTGAAAATTTGATTCAGTGATCAATGAGCCGACTGATAGGCACTTTTCAACGCTACACAGTTCCTAAACTATGAAGAATTAGTGGAAGCAATGTACATGAAAGTTGTAGAGCTATGATAGGGCTACAACAATGCTTCAGAAGTCACCAGCTAAAACTCAACGGATCACGAGTTATATCAAGCCAAAGTCAGCTCGATCAAACTGACATTGCATTTTAGACTTAGAAATTTTTCTAAGTGTTGAATCAGCCCTCAACACTGACTTGTGGGCCCTTTTTAAGCATGTTGTGCATATTTTCATGACTTGGCTTCTAAACAAAGTTTGTTCCTTATAAAATTTGCTATAACTTTGCTTTAGGTTACTTAGACATGCAAACACTCTAAGCTACACTTTTTAAATAGTCAAACAAAAGGGTTTCAGAGTTAAAACAAGTCAAACCACTATTTGAAATCATAATTAGGCCACATGAGCAATATGAACAATGTTCCAAATGACATTCTAGGTGTCACTAAGTCGTTTAAGAGAATTATTAACCACACCACACATTAGTCACACAAGAATCAAGCATTGTATGTACTGAAACAATGAAAAACCAATGAAATGTTATATTTGTTTCATAGTCATGTTTCACATGTTTCATGATCCTGTTGCTTAGTACTAACTAACCATGTTTCACTAAAGTGAGTTGCACATGTTGCACTTGGGTGTTGCACACTATTTATTTCATAAAGACAACACACATGAAATATAACGATACGTTGCAATGTTTCGAAAACATGTTTCAGGCAATACAAGCTCATGAATGGATGAATGATGCTCATGTTCATGAAATGCAAGTGCAAATATGGAAGCCAAACACCTGGGGTGTTACATCATTAAACCTAGGGACCTAGATTTTACAACAATACATCCTAGGGTCCAGAATGCTAGGTTCTATCCTGAATTCAAGGGTTGCATTGGGGAAATAGATGGCACTCACATTCCTGTGGTCGTGCCAAGTGATAAGTTTATGCAGCACATGTGTCGGAAGGGCAAGACAACCCAGAATGTCATGGCCGTTTGTGACTTTGACATGATCTTTACTTTTGTCCTTGCTGGCTGGCCTGGATCGGTGCATGACATGAGAGTGTTAGATGATGCACTCACAAAGTACAGAGATTTCTTCCCTAAGGCGCCTAGAGGTACACACGTTGCTGCTAGTTCAATACTGTTTTCTAATTGAAGCTTGTTAAACTTACAGGTACTTACTGCTGCAGAGAAGTACTACCTGGTGGACTCAGGGTATGCAAACCGCCCTGGGTTTCTGTCTCCTTACCGGCAGACCAAGTATCACATCCAAGACTTTCAAAACGCCCCCGAACCACAAGGTATTAAGGAGATATTCAATTATGCGCATTCATCTCTTAGAAATGTCATCGAAAGGGCGTTTGGAGTGTTGAAGATGAAGTTGCGCATATTGTTTAACATCCCGTCGTATCCACCTGAGACACAGACACATATAATAGTTGCATGCATGGCGTTGCACAACTTCATCAGGATCAATGGTGACTTTGATGGTGACTTTGGTATGCTAGACAGCAATGTAAACTATGCGCCTGTTGAAGCATATGTGGATCAGCCTGAGACAGAGCCTGCTCCAGACAGTGCGGACATGGAAAGCATGAATGCATTCTGAGACAGGCTGGCTCATCATTTGTTTAATAGGTCGTGAATAATCTGAGATTGAGAAGATGTATTTGCTTATGTACTATCCGAATGTCAGTAATAATTTTCGGCGGATTTGACTACATTTTACTTGAGTTTTTGAATATACAATAAAGTGTGTAGAGCTTACAGTTGTTCATGCGATTGTGCATGACAACGTACTGGGGGCATGCAAAATTTCCATCATGACAACATGGCTTGTCACACAATACTATGTTGCCTGTTGCATGCACTTCCATCACAGTATCACACACCAGATGTTTCAGTATGAGTAGTATATGATGCCCTAGAACACCTCACAGAAGAGAAGACTCAACATGTGACAAGCCATGCACAACGTACTGCACATTTCCTGACACATGTATGCAGAATTTGGGTAAACAGTAACTCCAAAGTTTGGAGGTGCAGAATTTGGGAACTAAACAAGGGCATGGCCTGTTCCTCGCGCTGAAATTTAACTTATTCTTATATTTATACTAAAATACTACGAGAGAAAAATATTATTCTATAGCTAAAAAGTAGGTCAAACCAACCGGGTGAAGTATCTCCGCCTTGTGGTGAACGACTGGGACAGTCCCTGCTTGTCCGCATAGTAGGACAGCATGTTTAGTTGGTGTTTGTATTCGGTGGTTAAAATTGAGGTGTGTTGGGAGGATATTGTTTGGGGTGTTCAGATATTAATAAAAAGATAAATTACATAATCCGTCAGTACTCTACGAGACGAATTTTTTAAGCCTAATTAATTCGTTATTAGCATATGTTACTGTAGCATCACATTATCAAATCATAGACTAATTAGATTTAAAAGATTCGTCTCGTAAATTAGTCACAAACTATGAAATTAATTTCGTAATTAGTCTATATTTAATACTCTATATATGTGTCCAAATATTCGATAATGCAACGACCGGGAAATTTAGGAGGGGTAACAAATACCACCTTATTCGCGGTCCTTCGCCGCCCACGTCACCGAGATCTCGGCGATGTATCCCGCAGAATCCAGTCGCGGCATCCTCGCGTTCGACACCGAGGCACTGGCGATGACGGTGTGCCCATCCCCAATGAGCCGTGGGGACCGTGGCAGACCTTTGTACGCCTCCGCTGGCGGCAGGCTCTGGACGTTCGTCTACCCCATCCTAGAGGTGCTGGGGCCAGAACCACCAGCCATGGAGAAGTCGTGGTCGTGGGCCAGCGTCAAGTCGATGGCGCCATTTGACTCCTCTTGTGTCAGCAACTATGCGGTGCACCCGGACGGGCATACCATCTTTGTGTCTGTCAGAGGCTACAAGCTCAACCCTGGTTTGATCCTGCCCAATCATGGTGACCTTAGCAGCACCTTCACCTTTGACGTGGAGAGCCTCGAGTGGACCCACGTCGGTGGTTGGATCTTGCCGTTCAGAGGCCAAGCGTACTGTGACCATGAGCTGGACGCCTGGGTTGGGCTCTGTATCCACATGGAAGGCACCGGGCATGTGTGTTGCTCCGACGTCCCACCCGCAACTGGTTGCGCAACCATGCCAGCCTGGAAGCTGAGCGTGGAAGTGTTCTTTGACAAGAGCTTGGAGAGGCATAGGGGTGCCACGTTGGTGTACATGGACAATAGCAGGTTCTGCTTGGTAGAGTCTCAGATGTCCAAGGATGACAACTTTTACCCGCACCTCCGCGTGGTGAAGATGGCCTCCTTCCTGCTCAAGTACGGCAAGGAGGGTGAACTGCGGGTTACCGGACGTTGCACCTATGCATCCATGGACTACCAGATCCCCCATGAACATGTTGATTGGTCCCTAGATCATGTAGCCTTCTAGGTGTAGCGAGGCCTTGCCTTGATGGATTTGGAAATTCTTCCAAAGTGCCAAGTACTCCTAGGTTGTTGGGTTGTGACTTGTGATGTAGGGTTGCCGCTGCTTTGGTTTATTGTCGGTGTTTTTGTAAACCGGACTAGTAAATTTATACGATTGTCGCGCTACTCTAGGAAGACGATGGTAGTATCCAATAGACATGAGGATTTATACTGGTTTAGGCCGGAGCCCTACGTCCAGTCTCAGAGAAGATCGAGTGTGCGCTCCTCGCTTGAATGCTCTGAAGTTCTTACAATGGGGGTGCAAGAATGGTGACAGAGGTGATTGAACCTATGCTAGACGAGGGGCAGCCCGAAGAGAAGCTCTAGGAGCGCTACTGCTATGGATGAAATGGTAGAGGATGAAGAATGTCTAGATATCCCGAGATGGGTGCCCTGACCGCCCTTATATAGAGTTCAGGGCCAGGGCTCGTTACAAAGAGAAGGTTCCATCAACCGAAGGGCCGAGAGCCTGAGGAAGGTCCTAGCTAGCTTGGCTTGCAAGCTACGTCGCCTTTTGATGCCTCGTCCAGGCGTGGCTATCGTTATGGTCTTGTGGCCACGTCGCGGCAGGGTCTGACATGGTGCTACTATGCTGGCCGTGGCAGCACTGTAGCCACGGTGATGGTTCGTCAGCTATCCTGTGCAACGCAACATCCGTCATGGTCTTCGTCGTCGTCTTCAGTTTTTTTGGGGTGTCGTACCTGTAGTAGGTAGCCGCCCTGGGTCATTGTTAACCTAGTCGCTTCGTGGGGCTAAGGGACACGACCTCAATCGTTGGGGTCAGGGTTCTCCGCCTGCTAGGAAGGTCTCTAGGTCGAGACCCTTATCATGGATCCTATCCCGTTGTGGGTGGGATCGTACACGCATCTTGTCGGTCCGTATTTGGACGGTGGACATCATACCCGTGTGAAAGGTCCTAATGGCTAGAGGGGGGTGAATAGCCTAATAAAAATTTCTACAACAACATTTAACAAAATACTTAGACAATTATGAGGCGAAGCAAGTGTTGCGCTAGCCTACTCAAAATGCAAGCCACCTACCACAATTCTAGTTTAGATAACATCGATTCACACAAGAGGTATGACACTACCCTATGTTAGTGTGCTCTCAAAAGCTAATTAAAGAACCACACCAACTAACCAAGCAAACTCTCACAACTAGTTACACTAAAGAGCTTGTCAACTAGTTTGCGATAATGAAAAGAGAGTGATCAAGATAGTTATACCACCGTGTAGAGGAGTGAACCAATCAGTCACAAAGATGAATAACAATGAAGACCAATCACCTCGGAATCAAAGAATGAACACAATGATTTTTACCGAGGTTTATTTGCTTACCGGCAAGCTACTCCTTGTTATGGTGATTCACTCACTTGGAGGTTCACGCGCTAATCAGCTTCACACGCCAAACCCTCAATAGGGTGCCACACAACCAACACAAGATGAGGATCACATAGGCCATGAGCAATTCACTAGAGTACCTTTTGGCGCTCCGCCGGGGAAAAGGTCAAGAACCCCTCACAATCACCACGATCGGAAGCCGAAGACAATCACCACCTCCGCTCGACGATCCTCGCTGCTCCAAGCATGTCTAGGTGGCGGCAATCACCAAGAGTAACAAGCGAAATCTATAGCGAAACACGATCACCAAGTGCCTCTAGATGCAATCACTCAAGCAATGCACTTGGATCACTCCCAATCTCACTATGATGATGAATCAATGATGGAGATGAGTGGGAGGACTTTGGCTTAGCTCACTAAGGTTGCTATGTCAATGAAAATGGCCTAAAGATGTGAGCCACATCTGGCCATATGGGGTTTAAATAGAAGCCCCCACAAAATAGAGCCGTTGTACCCCTTCACTGGGTACACTGCGCTCTGACCGAACGCTTCCGGTCTTACTGACTGGACCCTGGACTCAGCGTCCTGGTCCACTGATGAATGCCATGCGTCATCAGATTCAAACGTTGTTTGTCACATTCCAACGGCTATAAAGTTGACCGGACACTCCGGTAAAACTGACCGGACGCTGGAGTCCTCAGCGTCCGGTCGAGTACAGTAAGGGTCGAAAATCGGTTTTCCTCGACCGAACGCGTCCAGTCCACCTTCGACCGGACATAGCACATCGTCCGGTGGTAAACCCTAGCCTCTGTACCCCCAGTCAATGTGACCGGACAGTAGGCAGTCAGCGTCCTGGTGCTTTTGGATCCAGCGTCCGGTCACTTGACCGACGCTGGCATCACCTCTGTTTTCACTTCTAACTTCTCCACCCTTGCTCCAATGTGCCAACCACCAAGTGTATCACCTTGTGCACATGTGTTAGCATATTTTCACAAATATTTTCAAGGATGTTAGCATTCCACTAGATCCTAAATGCATATGCAATGAGTTAGAGCATCTAGTGGCACTTTGATAACCGCATTCCGATACGAGTTTCACCCCTCTTAATAGTACTGGCTATCAAACCTAAATGTGATCACACTCTCTAAGTGTCTTGATCACCAAAAACAAAATAGCTCCTATGGTTTATACCTTTGCCTTGAGCTTTTTGTTTTTCTCTTTCTCCTTCTCAAGTTTAAGCCCTTGATCATCGCCATGCCATCACCATTGTCATGCTATGATCTTTATTAGCTTCTCTACTTGAAGTGTGCTACCTATCTCATGATCACTTGATAAACTAGGTTAGCACTTAGGGTTTCATCAATTCACCAAAACCAAACTAGAGCTTTCAATCTCCCCTTTTTGGTAATTGATGACAACCCTTATACAAAGATATGAATTGAAATTCAATTGAATCCATGTTGCTTGCCCAAGCATATTTACCATGTGTAAAAGGATATGGACAAGTTTCATGAACCCTAAGTGGTAGCAATTGCTCCCCCTACATATGTGCTTAAGAGTTTGGATTAAGCTTGCACATATGCTTAGATAGGAAATATAGGAGTCAATGTCTACCAAATGATGCTAAGGTACAAAAGATGGATCCTCTGAAGCGTGATACTAATCGGAGTGCACCAATATACCATCCTTAGCACCATGGTTAGTTCAATATCACTTGGAAACATACTTTGAAAAGATATCACTTGTAAAGACTTACTTGGAAATGAAAGTTATCTAGTGATTTCATTTCATCATTCAATCTTACAACTAACATTCATCACATAAGTATGGATGTTTAAATTTAATACTTATGCCATGCAAGCAAACATATGAAATGCACATTCAAATACACCATACAAGTTCATAAGCTTGCTCCCCCTACTTGTGTGCTCAAAATTTTAGTTGATCCCTTTTCTTTTTCATATTTCTCCCTTATCTTTGTTTCCTTTCCTTTTTCATATTTCTCCCTTATCTTTGTTTCTCTCTCCCCCCTTATCTTTGTTTCTCTCTCCCCCTTTGTCATCAATGACCACAAAGGCTCTAAATATAGATAGTATTACTTATAGGGTCGAGATTATCAATGTCAGTCAATGGGGTGAGGGTTATTTTCCCAAATTTGGTTCAATTCTAGATTATTCCCCAAAGATATTTAACTCGGTTTGATCCAAGGACAAGCTTCTTCACACCTCTAAATAAGGGTTATCTTGTACCATGTTGAGTTAAACACTTATAGTTCATTTTCTAGATTAAACACTAGGTTTACAAGCCCATAACCATGTCATATGCCATCACAAGATCAATTCAAGCATAGAAGCAATAGTGATACCATATTGACATCAAAATTCATTTGATTTTCATGAATGAGCCTAATAAGATAGAACCACTTGCAAGGTCCTAATAAGATTGAAAATATGACTAGATGCACTAAACATGTCCTTAGCAAGGATGTATGTCATGCCAATCAATTTTTACCTTAGATTGCTCGAAGGAGAGGCATGTCATATGAATGGGGGTGCATCAACACATATTTGAGAAATCCAATATGTTCAACTCATTCCTTAGCTTGCAAAACCTTTTCTCATCCAATGGCTTGGTGAATATATCGGTAAGTTAATCTTTGGTGCCTACACTCTCAATGCAAATGTCCCCTTTTTGTTGGTGATCTCTTATGAAATGGTGGCGGACATCAATGTGCTTTGTTCTTGCATATTGTACCGGATTGTTTGTCAACTTGATTGCACTCTCATTGTCACATAGCAATGGCACTTTCTTAAACTTGATTCCAAAATCACTCAAAGTGGCCTTCATCCAAAGTACTTGTGCACAACAACTACCGGCGGATATGTATTCGGCTTCGACGGTTGATAACGCAATATTATTTTGCTTCTTTGATGACCATGAAACAAGTTATCTTCCCAACAATTGACATGTGCCCGAGGTGCTCTTCCTTTCTACATTGCATCCCGCATAATCCGAGTTAGAGTAACCAACTAGCTCAAACTTTGCTCCTTTGGGATACCATAAACCAACATTTGGTGTATGCTTCATGTACCTCAAAATTCTCTTTGTAGCCTTCAAATGACTTTCTCTTGGTGAAGGCTTGAAAATCTTGCACACATGCATACACTAAACATGACATCCGGCCTTGATGCGGTCATATAGAGTAGGCTTCCAATCATAGATCGATACAACTTTTGATCCACCATATTTCCACTTGCATCACTATCCAAGTTGCTATTGGTTCCCATTGGTGTGCTAATGACTTTGCTATCAATCATTCTAAACTTCTTGATCATGTCCTTGATGTACTTGCCTTGACTCACAAATGTACCATTCTTTAATTACTTGATTTGAAGACCAAGAAAGTAACTCAATTCTCCAATCATAGATATCTCAAACTCATTAGCCATCATCTTTCCAAACTCATCACAAAAATCTTGATTTGTTGATCCAAATATGACGTCATCTACATAGATTTGCAAGACAAATAGATCTTTTCCAATCTTCTTGATAAAAAGAGTGGTGTCAACCTTGCCCATTGTGAACCCTTTAGAGAGGAGGAAGTCCCTCAATCTCTCATACCATGCTCTAGGTGCTTGCTTCAAGCCATACAATGCTTTCTTTAACTTGTACACATGGTTGGGCTTCTTGTCATCTTCAAAACCAGGAGGTTGCTCAACATATACTTTTTCATTGATATAACCATTGAGAAATGCACTCTTAATATCTATTTGATAGAGCTTGATATTGTGAGCACAAGCATAGGCTAGCAAGATTCTTATTGCTTCCAATCTAGCAACCAGGGCATATGTTTCTCCAAAGTCAAGACCTTCAACTTGTGTATAGCCTTGTGCTACTAATCTTGCTTTGTTCCTTACTACTATCTCATCTTGATCTTGCTTATTTCTAAAGACCCATTTGGTTCCAATCACATTATGTCCCTTTGGTCTTTCTACCATTTTTCAAACTTGATTTCTTGTGAAGTTGTTTAGCTCTTCATGCATAGCATTGACCCAATCAACATCCTTCAAAGCTTCATCTATCTTCTTTGGTTCAATGGATAATACAAATGAGAAGTGTTCGCAAAATGATGTCAATCTTGATCTTGTTTGCACACCTCTTGAAATATCTCCAATGATTGTATCTAAAGGATAATCTCTTGCAATACTTGTTGGTTGGAGGATTGGAATTTGATTGCTTACACTTGCTAGATCATTGGGTTGAGATGATGTACTAGCCACTTGATCTTGATTAATATCATGAGAGTCACTTGCACTAGCTTGACTTGTATCTTCTTGCATATTTGAGTTGGAGAGCACTTGCACTTGATCATCTTCATCATCATTCACTTGCCTAGGCCTCAATTCACCAACATCCATATTCTTCATGGCATTTGAAAGTTGAATGCCTCTAACATCTTCTAAGTTCTCATTCTCTACTTGTGAACCCTTGGTTTCATCAAATTCAACATCATGAACTTCCTCAAGAGTACCACTATCCAAATTCCAAACTCTATATGCTTTGCTTATAGTGGAATAACCAAGTAGGAATCCTTCATTATATTTCTTGTCAAACTTGCCCAATCTTGTGCCTTTCTTCAAGATATAGCATTTGCAACCAAAGACCCGAAAATATGCAATGTTGGGCTTTCTACCATTTAAGAGTTCATATGGTGTCTTCTCTTTCAATCGGTGACAATAGAGGCGGTTGCTACAATAGCAAGCCATGTTGATAGCTTCGGCCTAAAAGGATTGACTCACATTATACTCACTAAGCATAGACCTTGTCATATCAATGAGTGTTCTATTCTTCCTCTCAACAAGACCATTTGATTGTGGAGTGTACTTGGCCAAGAATTGATGTCTAATTCCAAATTTATCATATAACTCATTATTCTAGTATTTTTGAACTCACTACCATTGTCACTTCTAACTCTCTTGATGGTTGTTTTAAACTTATTGTGAATGCCTTTGACAAATGATTTGAATATTGCAAATACATCACTTTTGTCCACTAGAAAGAATACCGATGTGTATCTAGTGTAGTCATCCACTATCATAAAGCCATATTTATTTCCACCGATACTAGTGTATTGTGTTGGCCCAAACAAATCCATGTGCAATAACTTAAATGCTTTACTAGTGCTCATCATGCTTTTCTTAGGATGGGCGTTTCCAACTTGTTTGCCGGCTTGACAAGAGCTACAAAGCTTATCCTTTTCAAACACAACATCTTTCAAGCCTTTAACTAAGTTATGCTTAACCAATCTATTCAATTATTTCATTCCAACATGACCAAGCCTTCTATGCCATAACCAACCCATGCTAGACTTAGTGAACAAGCATGTAGATGATCTAGCTTCACTAGCATTGAAATCAACCAAGTATAGATTCTCATATCTAAAGCCTTTGAAGATCAAGTTAGAGCCATCTACACTTATGATCTCTACATCCTCTATTCTAAATATGTATTTGAATCCAAGATCATATAATTAAGCTACGGATAGCAAATTAAAGTTCAAGCTCTCTACTAGCAACACATTGGAAATGCTTATATCATTGGATATTGCAATCTTACCAAGCCCTTTGACCTTGCCTTTCCCATTGTCACCAAATGTGATACTATCATAACCATCATTGCCATTGGTGTTGATTGAGTTGAACATTCTTGCATCACCGGTCATGTGTTGAGTGCACCCACTATCAAGAACCCAATGCCTTTCTCCAGCTTTGTAATTGACCTACAAAAGAAGATCAATTCTTTTTAGGTACCCAAACTTGCTTGGGTCTTTGAAGGTTAGTCACTAGGCTCTTTGGCACCCAAATGGCTTTCTTCTTTGAGCCCATCCATGGTTTGCCAATAAACTTAGCCTTTACACCATTTGTACCCTTAGTAAGCATATAGCATGAATCAAGCTTAATAAAGAATACATTAGCATTTTTGTTCTTATTTTTGCATTCTTGCTCTTTATGACCCACTTGCTTGCAACTAGTATAAAATCGACCATTGTTCTTCACAAAACTAGTCTTGTGAGGAGCAAAGGCCGCTTTGCCTTTCTTAGGGGTATAGCCCAATCCCTCTTTGTAGAGAGAAGCTCTTTGGCTACCCAAGCACATAAGCAAGCGGTCCTCGCCACCATAAGCCTTAGCTAGGTTGTGAGTGAGCTTAGTGACCTCCTTCTTGAGGTTCTCATTCTCAACCACTAGTGAGGCATCATGAGAGAGACCATCACTACTAGATGAAGTAAAAGTGGAAGTGCTACAAGAAGGGTTAGTAGGAGCAACGATGATAGGCATAGATAGTGATTCATCAATTATATCACAAGTTAAACCTACATTGCAAGTTTCAACATGCTTCCTTTTATTTTGCTCATCAAGCAAAGTGGAATGAGCCTTTTCAAGCTTTTTGTGAGCTTTGCCAAGTTTCTCATTGGCTTCCTCTAGCCTCTCATGAGATGCATTGAGCTCATCAAAGGCTTGCTTAAGGGTTTTTAGTTCCTTACGCAAGCTTTTGCATTCCCTTCTCTTGATATCAAAGTGTTCTCTAGCATCTTCTAGCATGTCAATTAATTCATATTTAGTAGGTTCATCATCATCACTATCACTATCATTTTCATTTTCATGTTCATTATCATCAACATGTTCTTCATCACTTTCTTCATCACACGATTGTACCTTAGTGGCCTTAGCCATGAAGCATGATGAAGATTCAAAGAGAGAAGGCTTTTCATTGATGGCAATGCTTGCAAGAACCTTCTTCTTTGTGGTCTTGTGATCATCACTATCATCATCATCACTTGAGGAGTCATCACTATCCCAAGTGACTACATATGAACCACCATTCTTCTTCTTGAAGGCAATCTTGTCCTTCTTCTCTTTCTTTTCCTTCTTGTCCTTCTTCTTGTTCTTCTTGTTGTCATCATCATTGTCACTATTGTATGGGCATTGAGCAACAAGATGATCTTTGCTTCCACACTTGAAGCACCTTCTTAACTCTTCTTTGTTCTTGGATAAAGACTTCTTTCTTCTAGCACGGTAGCCTTTCTTCGCCATGAACTTGCCAAATCTCTTAATAAATAGAGCCATCTTCTTATCATCATCATCATCCCATGATTCATCTTCTTCACTTGATGTTTTTTGCTTTGCTTTGCCCTTGGATAATGTGGCTTTGAATGCCACACTCTTCTTCTTCTCATCTTTCTTCTCCTTCTTTTCTTCCTTCTCATTATTATCTCTATAAGTGTCATTGGTCATTATATCTCTCAACACTTGGTTTGGTGTCATGGTGTCCAAACCACTCCTTACTAGAATAGTGACCAATGTACCAAATCTTGAGGGTAAGCATCTTAATAACTTGTGGGAGAAATCCTTGTCCTTCACCTCTTCTCTAAGTGCTTTGAGATCATTGATAAGCACTTGAAGCCTATGAAACATCTCTGGCACACTCTCATCCTCCTTTTATCTTGAAGCCTGCAAACTTTTCTTTGAGGATATATGCCTTTGCACCCTTCATGGCTTGAGTGTCCTCAAATGATTCTTCCAACTTCTTCCAAGCTTCATGTGCCATCTCAATATTCTTGATTTGCTCAAATGTTCTTTCATCAATTGCATCATGAATGGCACTTAGAGCAATGCCATTGTTTTGGAGAAGCACTTCTTCGGCGGCGGTGGGATTCTCTAGATCACCAATCTCAATTTTGGTTTCTACCACCTTTCACACCTTTTTATTGATTGACTTGATATGTGTGGTCATCTTTGACTTCCAATAAGGATAATTTGTGCCATCAAATTGGGGTGGCTTCTTGGTGTTGTTGATTTAAGCCATTTTAACATCGAAGGTTGTTAAGCCTCAAATAACAGTGACCTAAGCTCTAATACCACTTGAAAGGACCTAATGGCTAGAGGGGGCTGAATAGCCTAATAAAAATTTCTACAACAACACTTAACAAAATAGTTAGACAATTATGAGGCGAAGCAAGTGTTGCGCTAGCCTACTCAAAATGCAAGCCACCTACCACAATTCTAGTTTAGATAGCGTCGATTCACACAAGAGGTATGACACTACCCTATGTTAGTGTGCTCTCAAAGGCTAATTAAAGAACCACACCAACCAACCAAGCAAGCTCTCACAACTAGTTACACTAAAGAGCTTGTCAACTAGTTTGCGATAATGAAAAGAGAGTGATCAAGATAGTTATACCGCCATGTAGAGGAGTGAACCAATCAATCACAAAGATGAATAATAATGAAGACTAATCACCTCAGAATCAAATGATGAACATAATGATTTTTACTGAGGTTCACTTGCTTGCCGGCAAGCTACTTGTTGTGGTGATTCACTCACTTGGAGGTTTACGCGCTAATTGGCTTCATACGCCAAACCCTCAATAGGGTGCCACACAACCAACACAAGATGAGGATCACATAAGCCATGAGCAATTCACTAGAGTACCTTTTGGCGCTCCACCAGGGAAAGGTCAAGAACCCCTCACAATCACCACGATCGGAGCCGGAGACAATCACCACCCCCACTCGATGATCCTCGCTGCTCCAAGCCATCTAGGTGGCGGCAACCACCAAGAGTAACAAGCGAAATCCACAGCGAAACACGATCACCAAGTGCCTCTAGATGCAATCACTCAAGCAATGCACTTGGATCACTCCCAATCTCACTATGATGATGAATCAATGATGGAGATGAGTGGAAGGACTTTGGCTTAGCTCATAAGGTTGCTATGTCAATGAAAATGGCCAAAGATGTGAGCCACAGCCAGTCATGGGGTTTAAATAGAAGCCCCCATAAAATAGAGCCGTTGTACCCCTTCACTGGGTACACTACGCTCTGACCGGACGCTCTGGTCTTACGGACCGGACCCTAGACTCAGCGTCCGGTCCACTGATGAACGCCATGCGTCATCAGCTTCAAATGTTGTTCATCAGATTCCAACAGCTACAAAGTTGATTGGACACTCCGGTAAAACTAACCGGACGCTGGAGCCTTAGCGTCCGGTCGAGTACAGAAAGGGTCGAAAATTGGTTTTCCTCGATCGGACGTGT
Organism: Miscanthus floridulus; assembly: GCF_019320115.1. Taxonomy (NCBI): domain Eukaryota; kingdom Viridiplantae; phylum Streptophyta; class Magnoliopsida; order Poales; family Poaceae; genus Miscanthus; species Miscanthus floridulus. The sequence goes on from NC_089590.1 coordinate 82,468,323, forward strand.
CCGGTCCACCTCGACCGGACATAGCACAACGTCCGGTGGTAAACCCTAGCCTCTGTACCCCCAGTCAACACGACCGGACGTAGGCAGTCAGCGTCCGGTGCTTTTGGATTCAGCGTCCGGTCACTTGACCGACGCTGACATCACCTCTATTTTTACTTCTAACTTCTCCACCCTTGCTCCAATGTGCCAACCACCAAGTGTATCATATTGTGCACATGTGTTAGCATATTTTCACAAATATTTTCAAGAATGTTAGCATTCGACTAGATCCTAAATGCATATGCAATGAGTTAAAGCATCTAGTGGCACTTTGATAACCACATTCCGATACGAGTTTCACTCCTCTTAATAGTATGGCTATTAAACCTAAATGTGATCACACTCTCTAAGTGTCTTGATCACCAAAAATAAAATAGCTCCTATGGTTTATACCTTTGCCTTGAGCTTTTTATTTTTCTCTTTCTCCTTCTCAAGTTTAAGCCCTTGATCATCGCCATGCCATCACCATTGTCATGCTATGATCTTTATTAGCTTCTCTACTTGAAGTGTGCTACCTATCTCATGATCACTTGATAAACTAGGTTAGCACTTAGGGTTTCATCAATTCACCAAAACTAAACTAGAGCTTTCACCGTGGCCACCGTTGTGCGGTGTTATCTTATTGGTACGACGTGGCATAGGGATAGCGTCTGACTAGACTATGGTGACTGTCGTCCCCTCGGTCCTTGTGAGGTCAGTGTGGCATGCTTGCTCTTGTCAAAGCAAGCGTACTGAGCCGCGCTCAATCTCTCCCCGTCCTGTCTAGGGTCGTGATGGGAGAGAGGTCGAGCATCTTTCATGTGGTTAAGGTAGGAGAAAGGGTCGCGGCTGACCCTGGCCTAGGCGTTGGCTTGGCGTGCTCGTCCTAGTTGGGCCTTGGCCGTTTGGGCCATTGTTAACCTAATGAGTTGCGAGCTGCATGGCCTGCCAACTAATCAGTGCCTTGAGACACCCCGAGGTCATAACCCTGACAGTAGCCCTCGAGCATTTTTGCGATCACAAAGTGATCATGAAAGCGCTGATGTGTGTGCTTGTATGGAACATGGGCTCATGGTCATGGCCCACTCGAGCTTTGTTGCTCGACTCCTTGCAGGCTGATGCATTCAATGCGGTGGGTGGCCGTTATGATTTGTCCTATCAGGGTGTCCTATTGTCGTGGTACATGGCTATCATGCCTTGTCGTGTTAGTGGGATGTATACTGGGGTTTGTGATCTAGGCGGGGCCGATCGTTCTCATCGACGTTGTGTCGTTCCTTCCTTTGGGAAGATCTTGATTTTTCCCGACCTTGCGCGGGTATCTGACATTGGCTATGACTCCCCATGGTTTGCCACATGGGGCAAGGGTTTTAAGGCCATCGGGTCTGCCTTCGAACCTATAAATAGGTGGCTTCCTTTTGTTTGGTCATTCTATAGCCATTTTGGTGAGTTGCTTCCCTAGCCCCTTCGGGGGGGGCGTGAGTTTGAAGGAAAGAAAAGAGAGAGATTATCGAGGTGAACTGTGTGGTTCTTGTCATGCAGCCCCTCGGGGATCGCTCCCCCAACACTTGGTGTTAGAAGGGAATTTGCGAGTCGAAGGGTACGAGAGAGGTGACTGGACCTCTTTCTAGGCCCAGTGGTTCCAGTAGCCTCTAGACCCTCTAGGTTTGGGGTTGCTGAAACACTAGTCGCCGCGGCCACGATTCAACATTTCTAGGAATTCAGGGGTGCTTTGTCGCTTCCCTCCTATTTCCTAGAGCGGACCAGCGCTAGTCTCTGGCCTCGGCAACCCCGAGCTCTCTCACATGTCCTTGTTCGAAGGTTGTCGAGGAGTTCCTCATCACCTCTTACGCCCGTGGAGCTTTCCTTCGGATTGTGTTGTGGTGTCACCGTGGTGACTGAAAGCATCTAGGCCCCTAGTTGGGTTTTGGTGATTAATGACAATACATGATTATTATGACTAATATGTGTTTTACAGAGGCAAATTAAGTTAGGTCATGGTAATGGAGATCGATTGGGCTATCATGGATGTCATGCCCCTATGATGGAAGTCATTTCGATTTTTAAATGATGGACGACAAGGTTAAGGATGGACTAGTTCTAAGTGTCGTTTGGTGTTGAGGAGACACTTAGAGTAGTTTAGGACTTTGTTTTTCCTTTGACTGTACTATTAAGGGGGTATGGATGGGTAGCTTGACCTAGGTGAGTCTAGTGAGCTAGGTGTGGTGCACACTTGCTAAATCTAGCACTAAGTAGCTCCTAAAAACCCTTAGATCCATTGGAGCAAACTTCATTCACGTAGGCCTCACAGGATATTATTGGAAGTTCATCGCAGGCTATGGTGGTGTGGCTATGCCCCTCACGACACTTCTCAAGTGTGAGGCATTTTCCTAGACATCGGCAGCAGAGGAGGCTTTCTTGTTGCTCAAGAGGGCGTTGACGTCCGCCCCTTTACTTCAACTGCCTGACTTCAACAAGCGCTTCATCGTTGACTGTGACGCATCAGGGGCTGGTTTTGGTGCAATCCTCCACCAAGGAGATGGTGCGGTGGCCTTCTTCAGCCGCGCTGTCATGCCCCACCATGCCAAGCTTCCGACCTATGAGCGGGAGTTGATTGGTCTCGTCAAGGCAGTTTGTCATTGGCGGCCTTATCTCTAGGGCCGTGCCTTTACTATGAGGACGGATCATTGGAGCCTCAAGTTTATTCTCGACCAACGCCTAACGATGATACCGCAACACACTTGGGTCACCAAGTTATTCGGATATGACCTTTCAGTTGAGTACAGACCAGGGAAGCTGAACATGGTGGCAGACGCCTTATCACGCCGTGATATGGACTCCAGTACTGTGGCTGCATGTGCACTCTCTGGGCCTTCGTTCGCCATCTATGATGTCTTGCGCGCTGAGATTCAATGCAACTCTCAGGCCCAGGAACTCCAGGTGCAGATCATTGCTGGCACTGCGCCTGACGGTTGGATGATGGTGGACGGTCTGCTGTTGTACCAAGGACATCCCTTCGTTCCTGATGAATCGCCGCTCTAGCCGCAGCTATTGCGTGAGGCTCACACTACCAGTCATGAAGGCTCGCAGAAGACACTCCACAGGCTGCGTGCATCCTTCTACAACCGCCGCGTGCATAGGCTAGTTCGAGACTTTGTCAAAGGCTACATTGTTTGTCAACGTAATAAAACTGAACACCTGCATCCCGCTGGTCTTCTTCAGCCACTTCCTGTTCCTGAACATGTGTGGAGCGACATCGCCATGGACTTTGTTGAGGGCTTTCCATGTGTGGGCGGCAAGTCCATGATTCTTACTGTGGAGCATTTCATCGCCCTGAGTCACCCCTACTCAGCTAGCTCCGTCGCTCGTGCCTTCTTCGACAACATTGTGCGGCTGCATGGATTTCCATGTTCTATTGTGAGTGATACGGATACTGTTTTCACTAGCAATTTTTGGGAGGAGCTTTTCAAGCTGGCTGGTGTGACCTTACTATGTAGTTCTGCATTTCATCCACAGACAGATGAGCAATCTGAGGTCACTAATCGTATCATAGTTATGTACCTGCGTTGTTTAGCGGGGGATCGGCCTCGTTCTTGGTTGCAGTGGCTTCCTTGGGCGGAATTATGTTATAATACTTCCTACCAGTCTGCCCTACGCGCTACACCGTTTGAGGTGGTGTATGGCCGGCCTCCACCGTCGATGGTTTCCTATCTTCCTGGGTCGGCTCGGGTGGCTGCTGTTGATCGCTAGCTTCGTGACCGTGATGAGTTCTTGCTGGACATTCGTGATCGTTTGGTATTGGCTCAGGACAGTATGCGGGAAATCCATGACAAGAAGCGCCGGTTTGTGCAGTTTGCTGTAGGTGACTGGGGTGCTGCTCCGCCTTCATCACTGCATAGCTGTTGGTATTACTCTGGCGGCCTCTTCCAAGCTAGGGCCGCGGTTCTTTGGACCCTATCAGATTGTTGAGCGCTTGGGCGCCGTGGCTTATCGTCAGCGTCTTCCGCCGAAGGCTCGTATTCATGATGTCTTTCATGTGGCGCTCCTAAAGAAGTATGAAGGGGACCCTCTAGAAGCCATTGTTCCTCTTCCATCCACGCTTCATGGGCGTGTCATTCCTACTCCGGCTGCAGTGGTGCGTGCTCGCTTGAACCGGGGTCGCTGGCAACTCCTTGTTCATTGGGAAGGGCGGACTGCGGCTGATTCTACTTGGGAAGATATTGATGACTTCAAGGAGCGCTATCCAGCATTCCAGCTCGCGGACGAGCTGTTTGTTGGGGAGGAGGGAAGTGTTATAGACGCCTTTGTAGGCCGTCAGTATAGGCGCCGGCCCAGGCCCAGCCATGGCTAAGGGGCTCGGCTGATTAAGTTAGGAGAGAAAAGGGAGGATATTTAGGAAATCTATTTTGGTTTGCTAGGAGTGCACCTATTATATAAAGGACCCTTAGAGATTGTAATAGATCTTATCGAAGAAGGAATAAACCTCCCAAGGGAAGATTTTGCTGTTGGCGCCGGCGAACCTTCCGCTGCACCACTTTCTCGCTATCCTTTGCGCTCAAATTCTCAATCCAACCTTCTACTCCACTCCCTCCTGCGATCTCCCCATCGTACCCGTCCACGCTGTAACATCTATTTATGTCTGCATAATTTACTTAAGCCTACATTATTTAGACAGTATGGAATGTTGAGGTTTTTTTCCTCGCTTGTCTTGTTTATGCAGACTGACAAGTCCTTGATAATATTCAGTTAATGTATTCTTCATTTTTTAATTTGTGCAGTTAATGTATTCTTCATTTTTTAATTTGTGCAGACCACTCTTTAAAAATACATATCTTTGAGAAGCTTGTGTAGGTGTGTATTGAAACTTCACACTATGATATATGATCACTCATATGAAAAGCTCAACCATCAGCGACAGGCTTAGCTCTTTTAATCCTGATGCATAACCAATTGAGGAACATCAGCGAAGGGTTCAAAAATTGCATAACTAATTGAGGACCATCAGATCTCCGAAAGGGCAGTGGTAGCATAAATAGTGTCAAGCTTAGCAGTGGCAGCATTGTGTTCATGGCAAGAATTCTCCATGCTTTTCACCTCTGCCCGAGAGCGATTAATGGTTCTAGGATTCTATTGGTTCTTTTTTTTGGGTGCTCATCCTTGCTAAATTAGCAAACCATCAACCCATCAGCTTCCTTTTCTGTTCTTGGTGTTCTTGGACCTTTGTTACGTGTCGATCATTAATACATGATTGTTTAATCACTAGCTGTTTGTTTTCAGCTCTGTATGGACCTTTCTGTAACTTGTCTTATCGCGTCTTACAGAAAGGGCAAAGGGGAGCTTGTGGTACAAAATCAACTTGGAGAAATTGTAACTGCAACTCGCCGTTGGGACTGCGAGAGGAGGTCCAATCGAATTGTAACTGAATCATTGTTTTTTTGACCAAACTGATTTTAGCCGGACTCAAACTTGTTTTTTCTATGCATTCATTGTATTACTGATCACTGAAGTGGTATAGTAGTAGCCATTTGTTTTCTTTTTTCTTTTTTTTTTGCATGGCCTAATGTCGTTCACTGTACGGCAATAGGTATGAAGGTAGATCAACGACTGCAATGGCCATCCATCTAAAATACTACCAGCTATTCAGTCAGCAATGTCTCATTTTGCAAATGCTCATATGTTTGTGTCCACTAATCTCACAAGGCATGAGAGGACATAGAAAATGTGTACCAAAAACAGGAACATGAATATGCTGTCTAGAATTAAGAAAAGCCTTTTTCTCATAATTTTATGATTTCTCACAATCTGCTGTCTAGCGTTACAATATTTTGATTTCTCACGATCATATTAGTTTGCCGCGTGCCATTGATTTTGACTTGGCTACCAGTTATCTATCGCTCCCGTTGCAACGCACGGACACTCATCTATTATCTAAAATATAAAGAAGGGTGGCCTTGGTATACCAGTCGAGATGGTTCTAAAAGATTGAGGAATCCATTAATCTTGTTATGGTGATATGAACTTTTATGTGCGTATGCACAAATGTACAATACTATAAATGCATATCTTGATGTTTGTAAACTATCAATGAGAATTTTAGGGATGCGTAAAATTCATTTTGTAATATTGATATTCCAAACATCACGCTCGTATTATCGTTTTTTTAATAATACAACACCTTCATGCTCAAATTATCAGAGCATTATTTGTTTCCATTGCAACGCACGAAAAGGTCTATACTGTAGAGTTTGTGAGTCTGCGACGCCACACTCTTCGTGACTATGTTAATTTTACGAACTTTACATTTTGGATTAAATATTATTTTAATGTTGAATTTTATAGTATCATTATCTTATCGTACGATCCGTGTATTTTTAATATAAAATTTAATTGTCCCAGTACCACGCACGAACACGCTACCTATATATATAGCTGAATCGGAGCACCAGCCACTGAATCGGAGCACCATCTAATCCGTTCCGCAGTCGAACATTTCGAGATGTCCCCACTCCCCAGCTCAAAAAGAAAAGAAAACGGAAATGACTTGCAATCCAGGTCCTCTCCTATTCGTCAGTGACTGACAGCCCGGGCCCGGCACGAAGCGATGAGGCGATATGCGGAAGCTCCGAGCTGCCATGCCACTGCGAGAGGGAGAGGACAGAGTCACCGCAACGCGCCAGCGCCACCGTCTGATGTCTCCTGCTCCCCGCTGCGCCGTCTCGCTCCCTCCGTCTCCTACTAATGCCTCCGCTACCAGCACCAGCGGCGGCGGGGGCGGGGTGAAGGCGCAGCGCCACCCGACGTCGTCGCAGGTGAGGCGGCTGTGCAAACAGGGCCACCTGGACGGCGCGCGGCGGCTGCTCCTCGACGCGCTCCCGCGCCCGCCGCCGCCGCTGCTCTACAACACGCTCCTCATCGCCTACGTGGCCCGCGCCCTCCCGGAACACGCGCTGCGGCTCTACGCGCTCCTCAACCACGCCGCGCGCCCCGCGCCACGCTCCGACCACTACACCTACTCCTGCGCGCTCACCGCCTGTGCCCGCACCCGCCGCCTCCGCCTCGGGAAATCCGTCCACGCGCACCTCCTCCGCCGCGCGCGCGCGCTGGCCGACACCGCGGTGCTCCGCAACTCGCTCCTCAACCTCTACGCCTCCTGCGTGCGGTACCGAGGCGGCGGCGGCGTCGACGTCGTCCGCAGGCTGTTCGACGCGATGCCCAAGCGGAACGCGGTTTCCTGGAACACACTGTTCGGTTGGTTCGTCAAGACCGGACGTCCCCAGGAAGCTCTGGAGTTGTTCGCGCGTATGCTGGAGGATGGCATCAAGTCCACGCCAGTCAGCTTCGTCAATGTCTTCCCCGCGGCGGCCAAGGAAGATCCCAGCTGGTCCTTGGTGCTCTACGGCCTCCTTGTGAAGCATGGGATGGAATATGTCAATGATCTCTTTGTTGTCAGCTCGGCCATCGGGATGTTCTCTGAACTCGGGGACGTGCAGTCAGCTTGGAGGGTGTTTGAGTACACTGCCAAGAAGAACACCGAGGTTTGGAACACGATGATCACTGGGTATGTGCAGAATGGGAAATTTGCTGAAGCTATGGATCTCGTTATCCGGTTAATGGGGTCTAAAGAGGTTCCAATGGATGTCGTGACCTTCTTGTCAGCACTCACGGCTGCATCACAGTCCCAGGATGGCAGGTTGGGTCAGCAGCTGCATGGCTACTTGATCAAAGGAATGCACGCCACTTTGCCAGTGATACTTGGTAATGCACTTGTTGTAACGTACTCGAGATGTGGCAATGTCCAAACTGCCTTTGAGCTCTTTGACCGCTTACCAGAGAAGGACATTGTTTCTTGGAACACCATGGTCACTGCTTTTGTGCAGAACGATTTTGATTTGGAAGGCCTGTTGCTCGTTTATCAGATGCAAAAATCAGGGTTTGCAGCTGATTCAGTGACACTGACTGCAGTTCTCTCTGCTGCGTCCAATACAGGAGACCTTCAGATTGGTAAACAAGCCCACGGTTATCTCGTAAGGCATGGCATTGAGGATGAGGGCTTGGAGAGCTATCTGATTGACATGTATGCCAAGTCCGGTCGCATAGAAATAGCTCAGAGAGTATTTGACGACTATGGTAATGTCAAAAGAGATGAAGTCACCTGGAATGCCATGATAGCAGGGTACACACAGAGTGGGCAGCCTGAAAAAGCAATCTTGGCATTCCGGGCAATGCTTGAGGCAAGTCTTGAACCTACTTCAGTGACACTTGCCTCGGTGCTCCCTGCATGTGATCCTCTAGGAGGAGGTTTATGTGTAGGGAAGCAGATCCATTGTTTTGCTTTGCGCCGTTGTTTGGACACCAATGTCTTCGTAGGTACAGCTCTTGTTGACATGTACTCCAAGTGTGGCGAGATTTCTACTGCAGAACATGTCTTTGCTGTTATTACTGAAAAGAGCACTGTCTCCTATACAACAATGATTTCTGGTCTTGGTCAGCATGGTTTTGGCGAAAGAGCATTGTCCCTTTTCTACTCAATGCAAGAGAAGGGGCTAAAACCTGATGGTGTGACCTTCTTGGCAGCAATTTCAGCATGTAATTACTCTGGGCTGGTTGATGAAGGGCTTGCTCTGTACAGGTCAATGGAAACTTTTGGGGTTGCAGTTACTCCTCAGCACCGTTGCTGCATTGTGGACATGTTAGCTAAAGCCGGCAGAGTGGAGGAAGCTTATGAATTTGTGCAGGAGCTGGGGGAGGAGGGTAACTTCATTTCTATCTGGGGATCACTGCTCGTGTCCTGCAAAGCACAGGACAAGCAGGAATTGGTGAATTTGGTGACAGAGAGATTGCTTTGCTTTGAGAAGAAGTATGGCCATGCTGGTTACAACGTTTTGTTGTCACATATTTTTGCTGCTGAGGGCAACTGGAGTAGTGCTGATAGCTTGAGGAAGGAGATGAGGTTGAGAGGGTTGCGGAAGATGGCAGGTTCTAGTTGGATTAAAGTCCAGGATGCAGCATTACAAAGCTCCCCTAAAAATGGCCATGAATACTCATTGCTGCATGGGGTTGATTACAGTAGAGATGAAATCATCTGACATGTATCAGTACTGCAGCAGTGGAAAGCTTGCTGATCTGGTGTTTGGTCATGTTCTGTGACCTGATCAGCTCAGGCTATGACAGATTAGCTTTTTGGTTAATTGCAGCATTAACACTTTGACAAAATTGGGGCACTTAGGAACATTTACATATATAATAAGCCCACAAACTGAACTGCCGCACTACTTGTGAACGGTGAAATAGCCCTGCAGGTTGAGACCATGATGTCCTGGACCTAGATGCAGTCATGCAGGAAGGATATGGATTAGTTGAATGTGGCGTGTTGCAAGCCGCGGTGAACAGTGGCCAGTGAGTGTTTACAAGATACTCAATACTCATGTCATGACCAGCAAAGAACAGTGGCCAGTGAGTGTTTACAGGATACTCAAATACTCATGTCATGACCAGCAAAGGCATTGTTGCTCGGTAAATGTAGCATCCTACAGTTTTTAGTCGCAGTCCAAGACACATGACATGCATGGTGATTGGTGAAGTGTACAGCAATTTGTTCATATCTGAAGATGGGCACAGAAAGCATTCATGTAATTACTCAAATGAAGATGAAAATCATCAAGTTACTCTCTCTCTCTCTCTCTCTCTCTCTCTCTCTCTCTCTCTCTCTGCTTTGTGCTCGACGTTTTCTCCATTCGTGCATCTATGAAACCTGAAGGAGGCATTTTTCTTGTAAATCTCAAGGCCAATAAATTCTTGAGGTCATTAAACTGAGTAACCAAATGATGAAACCAGGTTATCTAGAAAAGTGTCCTGGTATGTATGAAGGCCAATTCCACAAAGTTCAACAGTAGCAAAAAACAATGGTGTCATTTTTTCATCATATGGATACAATTTAAACTTTGTTGTTTTGAGATATCAGGAAAAACAATGACAAACTACAGGCTCATTCAAGCAATTCAATCTCGAAATGAGACGGATACAAGGTTCAAAAGTTACAGCTGACAATTCCCTACAATTCTCTATCTATTCATTTGCACACACATCTGTTGCTTGATATGAGTTTGGTCGGTGAGCTCCTGACCATTTTGATTGTGTGAGACAAAATACTGACAGTTTCTTATGAGACTTGCCAATGGTTGTAGCAGCAAGTAGTTTTGAACATGTTAGCCTTTCCAGCTTAACATCTCTTGCTATGAGAATCACAAAATTGCTTGTATTCGCAGTCACAAGGACCCATCCTCACCTGTAGTTAATGGCCAAAATGAAGGAAATGTCAAATAAGTAAAACACAAGGAGTATTGTGGCTCTTACGAGTAAAGCTACAAGACTAGTGGCAAACCAAAACTTACAATGGAAAAAATGGAAAGGGTGCAGACTATTGGTGAACTGTTCAGCTAGAACAATAGATTCAATCCAGCGCACCATGAAACGTATAAAATAAAACTGACCTTTCGGAAAGTGAAAGAAACCCGCCTTGAATTCCTTCTGATGACTTGACCACCCACGGCATCGATCTAAAATAAAACAGGGCACAAACATTAGCATGTTATTTACGGGTTGAATTTATGCATTGTGAATAATATAGAATGAAGCGAAGCAATGCATAGAGTTGAAGAATACATACTTTATGATGTGGTATATAGTGATGCCAGGCATAACGACCTTCTCCTGACATCAATAACATTGACCGAGGAGGTAGGAAAATGGCTTTCCTTATGCATTCTGCCTCTTGACTGCTATCTTCATCAACTCCATTGACCACACTTGGAGCACGCCAACTGCCTTTAGTATATTTCCTGAACTCCATGATGCAAGGTCCAGCCAAAGAAAGGCTAAAAATCATTTCCTCAAATGCTGAGTGTGTGTCTATATGTGGAGACAAACCTACACCACAAGGATATTCATTTACCTGTAAAACACATGAACAATTTAATGCATTGTTCTTTATTTCAAAAGCTAATGTTGTTATCACTGCTAAGGGCTCAAATCTAGATTGCATAATGGACCAAGGAAAGATAAGAATTATAGGTATCACCTTCAGCAAAGGAAACAATAGAGAACTGCTTTGAAACAACATTCCTTGTCAATAGAGAACTTACTGTCAATTGATCAACTAATCTGGTGGTACAGTCCTTCACACCGGGAAAAGAAGCAATCTTCTCAAGGACGGTTGAAACAAACGTAGGCAATTCACCCAAGAACTGCTTTGAATCAACATTCCTTGTCTGTGGATAGCAAAGAATCTTTTTCAACATAAAGCTAAGGTAGTCTCAAGCTAAAGATATGATGATTAAAGGAAATTGTGCAGTAGAAATGACAAGCTTTAAGTTTGTTCATGCTACAGAAACCTTTACTGTCTATGTGCAGCAGAAAAGTGAAATCAAACTGCATTCTATCACACGGCGATACTTCAGGACTTGATTAGGTTCAAGACTGGTGAAAATGGGACAGACAGTATGAAGGGTCACAAAATGAAGCCAATGCATCTCTCACTTTTGAGTATAACCCTTTTTGTTTCTTGGCGGCACAAATGAAGAAAGGCCATGCTCTCTTAATGAAATAAAAACTTCAGGCAGTAGTCCCATTTATTGATGTAAGGACAACGCAAGATACTAGAACATCGCATCATCCTGAGATACTTAGGTGGTGTTTAGTTCCCAAAATTTTGCAAATTTTTTCAAGATTCCCTGTCACATCGAATCTTTGGACGCATGCATAAAGCATTAAATATAAATAAAAAATAAAACTAATTACACAGTTTAGACGAAATTCACGAGACGAATCTTTTAAGCCTAATTAGACTATGATTGGACACTAATTGACAAATAACAACGAAAGTGCTACAATACCATTTCAAAAAAAAATTCGTCAACTAAACAAGGGCTTACGAGATCAAACTTACTTCGTACAGAAACTCATAACCATAATGCTGAACTCGTCTCTTCGCCAGTCTTTTCCACGTCTTGCTATCCACAGCTGAAAGCAACTCCTGAAAAGGAAGCAAAAGACATAGTACCACTCAGCACAGGGAAGCAGGGCTATTTAACAAACCCTCAAACTTGGAGAACAAACGGAGATGACTCACAATTGGCTAACCTGTTCCTCAGCGGCAGTCACGAACTCCTGAACCATGTAAATCCCGGGGATTCCGAGCTCCGATGCCACGAGAGCCACCGGTACAGAGCCCCCAGGGCGAGCCTTTGGCTTCACGGGCACCGAATACCGAATGTGCAGCACGCGACCCGCAAGGAGGTCGCAGGGGCGCCCGTGGAGCGCGGCCATGGCGGCCTCCGCGGCGGCAGGCTCGTGGAACCGGACGATGATTCGGGCGCCGCTGTCGTCGGCAGCCTGGACCCCTGCGACCTTCCCGAAGGCGCCGAACACCGAGCGGACGTCGGCGTCGGTTACTCCCACCGCGGGCCCGCAGTTGGCCACATAGAGGACGGCGCTGGGAGGCGGAGGAGCGGTGTCCCCGGCGAGAGGGAGCGGGCGTGTGTATCCAGACTTCGCCGCCATCTCTAGGAACTTGCGGCGCGGAAGCTAACCACTGAACCAGAGAAACGCGGGCCAAACTGCACTTCGGTCCGTAGCGCCGTCGGGGCTACTGCGGCGCGATCCCGGCCGCCGCCGAGAGGGGTGAAGCCGTGAAGGTGAAGCGAGCTGGCCCTTGCGTTTTGAGAATCCTGCGGCCATTTCGTGGGCTCGTGCTTCGTGGTCGAGACGTACCGACCGTTTCGTTTCATCGAAGCCCAACCCAATAACTGAGCCTTGGCGTCTGGTCGGAGGTGGAGAGCGACCTGCCCTTGGCGACGTGCGGGTGCCCTCTCGCTGCGCCCAACAACCCGACTGGGCCGGCCGGGCTGCATCTCGTTCCGCTGCCCAACAACCCCTTCCGCTGCATTCCTCCGCGTGCGTTCTGCGTCTGTCTCTCTCGCCACCGTCTCGCTCTCCGACGACTGGTGGGCCGCCGCCGCCCTAAGCCAGGTGCTGAGGCTTTCCTTGGTCTCTTCGCCGGCGACGAGCACCCACCAGGTACTCCCACCCCTTTTCTTCCCTTCATGCTGTGCGAAGCTGAGCACCGAAACCCTAACCTACTTAGCTATTTGACAAGCCGTACATGTGTACACCCATGCCCCTTTATTGGATCCGCCCCTGATCTCACGCCAATGCTCTTCGGTGTTTGTTTTACCCGCTTATTCAGTTTTACCCGCTTATTGAAATTATGAACTTGTGGGCTTGCTGTATATGTGCTGCAATGGAAGCTGTTTTAGTCGCTTATTCAGATCGTGAACTTGTAGGCTTGTTGTATATGTGCTACAATGGCGTCTCTGGGGCGAAGAGCCGGGAGTTACATCTGCTCGGAGCTGTGTGGCACAGCTCTGAACCAGAGGCACTACTCCACCTCGAGGGTGGATTGGAAGCAGCTGCGGCCAATGATTCTGAAGAGGATTAAGAAACGGTCAAAGGAATACCCAATCAAACGGATGATCCCGGTCGCGGAGGAGGTGGTCAGGGCTAGGGAGATTGTCAATGAGGGCGTCTCCAGACTGCTCAAGGTTGTTCCTGTTCAGTCATGCAAGTAAGGAAAATAAAGAAATTTTATTCGTTTTGAAAAAATTCGTTTCAAAAAATAAAGAATAGTCTTTTCTTGTCTTAACTGAAAAACGATAATAAACCCAGTCTTACATATAGTACACTTTATTATTGATGATTTGTTGGAAGTGCTTTTAAAAAAACTATAGCATCTTGAATTAGGCAAGTATCAAAAGGATTGAAGAAAGGGAAAATGGTGTTCTTACCCCTGTCCAGTAAGCTAATTGTGATTTTGCCTTTCCTTTTTCAACTTTGTGTTTTTATCCCTATTATTTTGAACTAAACGGTCCGTTTGCCCCTGCTTCTGACGTCCGTCAGATAAACATGGATTAAATGAATTAAAAAAATTCTAAATCTGAAAAACAAAGGCCAAATGACCATAGTGCCCCTTATCTTATCTCATCGTCCCAAACCGAGCTCTCGCTTTCGGCGCGGTCCTCTCCCCCCGCGTCTTCCAGGGCGCCCATGAGCTGAGGCCACCGCCGATGGGCCCGCCCCACGCCGCGCAGGACCCCGCGCCGTCGCCGTCTGGCGGCAGCGGCTTCGGCTCCTCCAGGCGCCTCCTCCGCCGGCTCGACCGCCGCAACGCGTCCAAGAACATTGGCTACAACGCCCCCAACTACTGCCAGTACCCGCCGTCCCCGCAGCCCGCCTCCGCGCCGGGGTCCGGGCCAACCTCGCTCGCCGCCTCCGTCGCCTGCTCCCTCGACCTCGTCAACAGCTTCCGCATCGGCGGCATCGGCGACGGGGGCGGGGACCTCCGCTTCCTGTGCGAAAGCCTCGGCCTCTCCGGGCCCGACGACTTCGCCATCCCGCTGGCTGACTGGGAGGCGCACAAGGCCATTCGCTCCTCCACCTCCGCTTCGAGCTCCCCCTCCTCCGCACGCTCCAACCACGACTCCCCTCAGCGGGACTCACCGCTCTGTCAGGTGGTGCCGAGGAGCCCGCCCAGGCTGCGGACGCCGACCCGGAGCTACCGGCCGCAACGGGAAGGGACGGCCCAATCGAAGCTCCGGAGCGGCCGGCGCGCCTGGATCCGCCGCCCGAGTCCACCTTTCCGGATGCAAGGAGGGCAGCTGGGGAGGGAGGAATCAAGGGCGTGCGCCCGCCGCTGGTGCTCAAGCCGCCGCCTTCGATGGCGCTGCCAGCTGTCTGCGGCGTCGGATCCACGTGGGATATCTTGCGGTCGTTCGCGCCGGATGAGAAAGAGGACGCCCCCGCGAGCAGATCTGGCCGTCGTTTTGGACACCGGGATGCAGTGGAGAAGGATGACGACGAGGATGGGGCGGTATTGTTAATGTTGGACGATCTTGGGCTGGAGGAGTCGTCCAAGGGCTTCACTGGTACTTCTTCGCTATCAACGACCAACGATGACGAGACCTCAAGCACCACCACAGAATCCATGTTCTATATCTCACCGAACGGGAGGTTTAGGAGGAGGATCCGGTCCTGGAGCCGAGGGGTGCTCCTGGGTAGTGGCTCGTTTGGGACAGTCTATGAGGGCATCAGCGAGTAAGTGCTCTAAAGATAAAATTCAGTTGCTCTTCCGTGCTGTTTAGTTGCTTGGAATAATCAATCTAACATGCTACGCCTGTCCATACTCCATAGGGCAGTATAAGGTACAGCTAGAAGCCTCGATTAATCTGGGTTTCACAGAACTGATTCTATTGCTGATTAGAGCCTACTAGGTCTGTTTCTAAATGTTAGACACTAAGCACAGCCTACTAGTAGTAACAATTGAATTAGTTACATGATATAGTCTTCTACAACTAAACCAACATGATCCTAAGTAATAGGCAAAGATCTCAACTAAAATCATTGTCACATGCAATTCGATGAACAACAACAACAACAACAACAACAACAAAGCCTTTAAGTCCCAAACAAGTTGCAATTCGATGAACCATTTCCTCAATCGTACGTGGGACCATGACATATTAGTGAGCCAAAATGTTGCACTCTTGACTTCTGGGTCAGCAGAGAATAATTTGATAATCACTCGATTTTTTCTGTTCTTAGAAGCTTGATTTTATTTCAATTTAGAACTGAGGTTAAGGATTTTTTACTTGATTATGTGTTCTTTGGTCATGATAACTTGGATATTCAGCTCTGCGAACAACGTACATGAATTTATTGTCCTGGATGAAGCAATTCAGCATTTGTCCTTTTTTTTCTCCCAATATGCAATAGGGATGGTTGCCTTCACTATTTATAGTCTGCTCTAGTTTTTTCCTGTTGCAAGCCTGAGCCTAGTCTCTTACATGCTTTTCTGCTTCTGTGTCATATTATCAGTGAGGGTGTCTTCTTTGCTGTCAAAGAAGTAAACTTATTTGATCAAGGGAGCAATGCGAAGCAGTGTATCTTTCAGCTTGGGCAGGTACTTCTGAAAAATGGCAAGGATCAGAAGGAACACATGCTGACAATATTGGATATCAATGTGGTGGGTGGACGATAGCATGGCATGGAGACAGTGGAAAAATAACTCCTTTGAGTATTGGATCACTGAAGTAGTATGCTGTGATTTTCCTTTGAGTAGATCAATGTTGTAGTTTTCCCTTGAGGGGCTCTGGTCGGCGGATGGATTTCTCTTTCCACTCGGACATTCCTCAGCGGCATGTGGTTCGGCCATCCAAGGAGAGCCCAGACGCGTTGGATTTCTCTTTCCACTCGGACGAGCACAGCCAGAGGCTCCAGAGAGTGTTCCAGCCCGGCTCCTTTCTTTACGAAGGATGCAACAACAACAGCTGATTCATGTCATTCTCTTTTCCAGCTTGGTTAGTAAATACATGGTGTAGTTTTAGTGCTTGTAGTGTTACATGAACCAACTTGTATGGCGGTTACTTTTGCTGAAAAAACATGTACAGTGCATGCATCTAATTATACAGTTTGTTAATTGATGTTCTACATGCATTCTTATACATTGAAGATTTTTGGTCCCACACAAAAGATTATATCGAAATATTTCTTATGGCGTTACATCTGTCATCATTATGAACCTTTTGGTCCCAAAATTTTGAATATTTATCAATATTAAATCTGAGTTCAAATAATTGCCAGTTGTGCCAAATATGTTTGACAAAATTTAATCAATTGCCAGCATACAATAAAAAAGTATAATTCCAAAACAGGGGCAAAATCGCATGGGCATTCATGTCCTATTGTACAAAGTTTAACACCGTTAGGGGTGGATGACGGAGCAGGGGCAAACTGGTGCTTCGTGAATGGCACAGTAGGGGTAAATTCACAAAGTCAAAAAAAATAGGGGCAAAATCACAATTTCGATACAAAACAAGGGTACAAACACAAGAGCCCCTTGAAGAAATGGAGAAGTAGGAATACTATGAATGCATAGGTTAGTGTTTTTCTTGCGTCTCTTCACCATTTTAGGTTTTTATCAATACGACCCAATTCTTGCAATGCCAAGTTAACTGTTCTCTGTGATATTTATGCCTGATTACAGTTTGTTGATTCTTGCCCTGAATATTTCTGCATTTTATCAGTCTGTTTAACACCTTCTGTATTGATTTGGACTGAAGGTTTTGTCCTGAAGCTCACATTGGAGCCACGGGTCATCAGATGAAAACATGCTATGGTTTCAAGCGTATGATCAAGGACCGACCACATGAATGGCAACCGGGCAACTTGAATGACATCCTTGTCCCTGTTCAGGCTTTCCACCAGAAAAACATGTTTGAGGATGAGATAAAGCATGACCAGCGGTTCGACTTCACTCGCGTCCCAGCTGTACTTGAGCTGTGCCATCATGCAGGTGCAGACATACCTGAAGAGATTCTATACAAAAGTGAACAAATATCTAATACACACAAAACAAACAATCAGCAATCTGCTCCGTTCTTGCCAGATGAACTCAGATATATCGGTCAGAGAACACTGGATGCATGGGAATACCTGAGATTAGGTGTCACAAAACTCCTCTTGGTGTACCCATCCAAAGTTTGTAAGCATTGCTCTGAAGTGCATATCGGGCAATCAGGGCACAAGGCCAGAATGTGTGGAGTTTTCAAGTTTGAGGGCTGGAAAGGGATGCACAAGTGGAACAAGGCCGGAGTGGATGACCTAGTTCCTCAGAAGATTGTGTGGCATCGGAGGCCTCATGACCCACCGGTCCTTGTGGACGGCGGGAGGGATTATTATGGCCATGCGCCTGCTGTCATTGAGCTCTGCATGCAAGTGGGTGCAGTAGTACCCCCGAAATACCATTGCATGATGAAGACACACGGCTTAGCACCACCTGTTCGATGAGACCATATGTCATAAAGTTGACTGCCTGGTTAGATACAGGAACTGTACATATCAGATGCCAAAATAATTTTGTTTGCCTCTGAAATTTCTAGGGTGCAAAAGACTGTTCTGGAAGAAGCCATCAATTAACCGTAATGGCTAGCTGAGGAGAGACGCTATTTTGAAGATTATTAGTGTTATCAGAATCCAGAAGGTGAGACTGAAAAGAAAAGATTTTCAGATGGTCAGTAGCAGACACAACTATTATTTTGAAGGCCCTCAGACAACAGGAAAAATTTTGCTTTGTAAAATATTAGAACAGCGTACTTCATTGCCCTTCATTTGTTCAGACCCGTTTCTTTAGAATGGAGAGCTTTAGGAGTAGCCTACTATCTGCTCTTCAGTGACTCAGTTCAGCTACAGTAATAGCAATGTTGCCATTGTTTTACGTGACTCCATTTTGCCAAGAGTCCTTTGATAGTAGTGTCACCTCAATGTCATACCTAAGTTTTTTCTCCCGCACTTGGATTTTAAACCTTACGGGCAATTTTGTTATGTGCAAATCATGTAAACATATAAGAGAGATTGACAATATTCTGTATTGTATGTATACCCTGCTATCAAAAGGCACAAGCATTCTTTCTTAAAGCAGTAACTTTGTACACAGACTTTTACTTCTTAACCGGTGGCTCCTTCTTCTTCAAGAACTTCCGATAAAGAATGGAATCATAAAAGTCATAATGAAAGGGATGCCAGAAACGATACTCAAGTCATAGGTCCTTTTCGTCCTCAGCATAAAGGTTCCTATTCCGATTGTACCTGATGTCCTTAACTCGGTGACGATAATCCACTGGAAGAGGAGGAGTCCAACCACCAGCAGGATTGGGAGCCATGGTGGGCTCCCGCATGATCGGCGACACCGGTGAATGGAACAAGCTGAGACACACTCGCTGGACCGCGAGTCGGTGTGCGAATCGGTGGAGTAGCAATGGTGCGTCCGACACAATCAAGAGCTTCCTCTGCTTCATCTACGATCGGCATATCCCCAACAAAGGCCAGAGCAGGAGGCGGAACGACAGCTGATGACCCTTGAATGCCATGGCCATGGGCAGCACGGGAACCACCAGCACCACCATGTGAATAAGACGCCTTGGTGTGGCCAGGCGGCTTGGGAATAGCGGCACGATCTTGAGTCTTCTTGGAACGCTTTTCCCTATGACGCGAGGGACTGCCACCACCTTCCATGACTGCGAAGAACACAAAGTGGCACTAAGAAACAATACAAGGAGAGGTGAACGAACATCGAGAAGTGAAGAAACAGAAATGGAGTGGTCACCATAGGGTCGGTAGTCCCAGCCAAAGTCGGGACTTTCGACAGCCGGGAGTTCTGGCTTACGTCGGGAGTTTCGACGGTCGGAACTCCCAACGGTCACCGGGACTTCCGGCGCACACGGTGACCATCCCATTCATGGGGCTTCAAATCTCAATACTCATTCAAGCAAGGAAGATAGAGGAGTAGAGAGAGAAGAAGAAATAGAGGCAAAACACAAGGTACATTGGAGTTAGGGTTTGACGCCACGGTAGTACCTTGAAAAACAGGGGCAAAATCGCATGGGCATTCATGTCCTATTGTACAAAGTTTAACACCGTTAGGGGTGGATGACGGAGCAGGGGCAAACTGGTGCTTCGTGAATGGCACAGTAGGGGTAAATTCACAAAGTCAAAAAAAATAGGGGCAAAATCACAATTTCGATACAAAACAAGGGTACAAACACAAGAGCCCCTTGAAGAAATGGAGAAGTAGGAATACTATGAATGCATAGGTTAGTGTTTTTCTTGCGTCTCTTCACCATTTTAGGTTTTTATCAATACGACCCAATTCTTGCAATGCCAAGTTAACTGTTCTCTGTGATATTTATGCCTGATTACAGTTTGTTGATTCTTGCCCTGAATATTTCTGCATTTTATCAGTCTGTTTAACACCTTCTGTATTGATTTGGACTGAAGGTTTTGTCCTGAAGCTCACATTGGAGCCACGGGTCATCAGATGAAAACATGCTATGGTTTCAAGCGTATGATCAAGGACCGACCACATGAATGGCAACCGGGCAACTTGAATGACATCCTTGTCCCTGTTCAGGCTTTCCACCAGAAAAACATGTTTGAGGATGAGATAAAGCATGACCAGCGGTTCGACTTCACTCGCGTCCCAGCTGTACTTGAGCTGTGCCATCATGCAGGTGCAGACATACCTGAAGAGATTCTATACAAAAGTGAACAAATATCTAATACACACAAAACAAACAATCAGCAATCTGCTCCGTTCTTGCCAGATGAACTCAGATATATCGGTCAGAGAACACTGGATGCATGGGAATACCTGAGATTAGGTGTCACAAAACTCCTCTTGGTGTACCCATCCAAAGTTTGTAAGCATTGCTCTGAAGTGCATATCGGGCAATCAGGGCACAAGGCCAGAATGTGTGGAGTTTTCAAGTTTGAGGGCTGGAAAGGGATGCACAAGTGGAACAAGGCCGGAGTGGATGACCTAGTTCCTCAGAAGATTGTGTGGCATCGGAGGCCTCATGACCCACCGGTCCTTGTGGACGGCGGGAGGGATTATTATGGCCATGCGCCTGCTGTCATTGAGCTCTGCATGCAAGTGGGTGCAGTAGTACCCCCGAAATACCATTGCATGATGAAGACACACGGCTTAGCACCACCTGTTCGATGAGACCATATGTCATAAAGTTGACTGCCTGGTTAGATACAGGAACTGTACATATCAGATGCCAAAATAATTTTGTTTGCCTCTGAAATTTCTAGGGTGCAAAAGACTGTTCTGGAAGAAGCCATCAATTAACCGTAATGGCTAGCTGAGGAGAGACGCTATTTTGAAGATTATTAGTGTTATCAGAATCCAGAAGGTGAGACTGAAAAGAAAAGATTTTCAGATGGTCAGTAGCAGACACAACTATTATTTTGAAGGCCCTCAGACAACAGGAAAAATTTTGCTTTGTAAAATATTAGAACAGCGTACTTCATTGCCCTTCATTTGTTCAGACCCGTTTCTTTAGAATGGAGAGCTTTAGGAGTAGCCTACTATCTGCTCTTCAGTGACTCAGTTCAGCTACAGTAATAGCAATGTTGCCATTGTTTTACGTGACTCCATTTTGCCAAGAGTCCTTTGATAGTAGTGTCACCTCAATGTCATACCTAAGTTTTTTCTCCCGCACTTGGATTTTAAACCTTACGGGCAATTTTGTTATGTGCAAATCATGTAAACATATAAGAGAGATTGACAATATTCTGTATTGTATGTATACCCTGCTATCAAAAGGCACAAGCATTCTTTCTTAAAGCAGTAACTTTGTACACAGACTTTTACTTCTTAACCGGTGGCTCCTTCTTCTTCAAGAACTTCCGATAAAGAATGGAATCATAAAAGTCATAATGAAAGGGATGCCAGAAACGATACTCAAGTCATAGGTCCTTTTCGTCCTCAGCATAAAGGTTCCTATTCCGATTGTACCTGATGTCCTTAACTCGGTGACGATAATCCACTGGAAGAGGAGGAGTCCAACCACCAGCAGGATTGGGAGCCATGGTGGGCTCCCGCATGATCGGCGACACCGGTGAATGGAACAAGCTGAGACACACTCGCTGGACCGCGAGTCGGTGTGCGAATCGGTGGAGTAGCAATGGTGCGTCCGACACAATCAAGAGCTTCCTCTGCTTCATCTACGATCGGCATATCCCCAACAAAGGCCAGAGCAGGAGGCGGAACGACAGCTGATGACCCTTGAATGCCATGGCCATGGGCAGCACGGGAACCACCAGCACCACCATGTGAATAAGACGCCTTGGTGTGGCCAGGCGGCTTGGGAATAGCGGCACGATCTTGAGTCTTCTTGGAACGCTTTTCCCTATGACGCGAGGGACTGCCACCACCTTCCATGACTGCGAAGAACACAAAGTGGCACTAAGAAACAATACAAGGAGAGGTGAACGAACATCGAGAAGTGAAGAAACAGAAATGGAGTGGTCACCATAGGGTCGGTAGTCCCAGCCAAAGTCGGGACTTTCGACAGCCGGGAGTTCTGGCTTACGTCGGGAGTTTCGACGGTCGGAACTCCCAACGGTCACCGGGACTTCCGGCGCACACGGTGACCATCCCATTCATGGGGCTTCAAATCTCAATACTCATTCAAGCAAGGAAGATAGAGGAGTAGAGAGAGAAGAAGAAATAGAGGCAAAACACAAGGTACATTGGAGTTAGGGTTTGACGCCACGGTAGTACCTTGAAACGAGAACGGAGAAGACGAAGAAGAATGAAAACGCAGTCGATGAACCAATCCACAAATGCAATCTCCTCCACCAATGGAATCTCCTCCACACCAACCACAAGGCCACCACTATCCGAAGAAAACAAGGGCACGGGCAAGGCGGTCGGCACTACCGACAAGGCCTCCGGCGGCGCAAGAAAAGGGAATGGAGGCCGGAGCACGAGGTAGGGATGGCGGTGGGGGAAGAGGGCGTGAAGGGGCGGCGCGAGGAGGAGCCAAGGCGGCGCGAGGAAGGGCAGGGGCGGCGTCGGGAGACAGGAGGAAAAGAACCGCAGTAAAAAAAATATGACCAGGGCCGGTTATAAAGGAGTCGAGCAACCGACGCGGCGCGGTCAGATCTACGTCAGGAACTCCTGGCGTACGCCGGGACTTCCGACGGTCGGGAGTTCCGGCGCGAGCCGGGACTTCCGGCTGTCGGGACTTCCGACGAATGTTGGGACTTCCGACGTAGGGAAACAGAAAAACACCTTAACCTGCACTCACTCTATCATGTGGGGCAAAAATATGATGGACATTAACATTTTCACAAGTGACTAGATTTCATTCAACCAACATAGGGCAATAGTCACTCATGAAAATTATAAAATAGATTTTAAAATTGGCACACAATGTTATCTTAATCCTTTTTCTCCTAACTAGATCAAACAAAATGTGTGTGCAAGGAATCAAGCCACGTTACGAGAATCAATGATATTTAGTTCACTCAAAGCACAAAATCTTGACTCATCTAGGGGACTTTGTGAAGATATCGGCTAATTGTTTTTCGGTGCTCACATGATGAATGGCGATATCTCCTTTGGCTTCGTGGTCTCTCAAGAAATGATGCCGGATGTCTATGTGCTTTGTTCGAGAGTGGTTTACGGGGTTGTTTGCCAACTTAATGGAACCCTCATTGTCACACAAAAGTGGAATCTTGGTTAACTCACATCCAAAGTCCTTTAGTGTTTGCTTCATCCAAAGTAGTTGGGCACAACAAGCGCCGGCCGCCACATACTCGGCTTCGGCGGTGGACAAAGCAACGGAATTTTGCTTTTTAGAGCTCCAAGACACCAAGGACCGACCAATAAATTGGTAAGTCCCGGTAGTACTCTTTCGGGTTACTTTGCAACCGGCATAATCCGAATCGGAATAGCCAAGTAACTCAAAAGTGGAGCCCTTAGGATACCACAAGCCAAGATTAGGAGTGTGCACTAAATACTAAAAAATTCTCTTAACGGCCATCAAATGACATTCTTTCGGATTAGCTTGAAATCTTACACACATGCACACGCTAAGCATAATATCGGGCCTAGATGCACAAAGGTAAAGGAGTGATCCAATCATGGAGCGATATACCTTTTGATCGACGTCCTTTCCTCCTTGATCAAGATCAAGATGTCCTATTGGTTGGCATGGGTGTCTTGATGGGCTTGGCCTTGTCCAAGTTAAACTTGTTCAACATGTCATTGGTGTACTTGGTTTGACTTATGAACGTGCCATCCATGAGTTGCTTGACTTGGAATCCAAGAAAGAACTTCAACTCTCCCATCATGGACATCTCGAACCTATTTGTCATAATCCTACTAAATTCCTCACAAAAAACCACATTAGTACTACCAAATATTATGTCATCGACATATATTTGGCAAACAAAGATATCATTATTGACTTTGCGAGTAAATAAAGTAGCATTGGCCTTTCCTATCTCAAAACCTTGTTTGAGTAGGAAATCCTTTAAACAATCATACCAAGCTCTAGGGGCTTGTTTGAGCCCATAGAGCGCCTTGTCGAGCTTGTAGACGTGGTTTGGATACTTGGGGTCTTCAAAGCCCGGTGGTTGCTCTACATACACCAACTCGGATAGGGGGCCATTGAGAAATGCACTCTTCATGTCCATTTGATATAACTTGAAATCATGATGGGCGGCATAGGCAAGTAGAATGCGAATTGATTCTAGCCTAGCCACCGATGCATAGGTCTCCCTAAAATCCAAGCCTTCAATTTGAGTGAATCCTTGAGCTACCAACCTTGCCTTATTCCTTGTTACCATGCCATGCTCATCTTGCTTGTTGCGAAAGACCCATTTGGTTCCAATCACATTTTGCTTGGGTCTTTCCACCAAGGACCAGACTTCATTCTGAGTGAAGTTATTCAACTCCTCTTGCATGGCTATCATCCAATCCGGATCATCAAGTGCCTCTTCCACCCTACGAGGTTACAAAGGAGAAACAAACGAGTAATATTCACAAAAACTTGCTAAACGGGAACGTGTAGTTACCCCTCATTGAATGCTCCTCAGTATGTTATCAACGGGATGATCCCAGTTGAATGGGTTGATGCACTCTAGGATGCGGCACTTGAGTTGATCTTTGGATAGGGCCATCATCATCATCATCATGGTCATGATCGATTGGAAGATCACAATCATGAGCTTGTGGAGGGTTGACCTCACTACTTTCTTCATTGTTGAGTTGTGGTTGAGCTCGCTCATTGTTGACACCATCTTCATGAGAATGACCTTGTGCTTCTTTTGATCTCCCATCTTGACTATCTCTTGTTGCGGAAGCTTCACCATGTTCATTTGATGAAACATGATGAATGGTTGGATCAAGATCATCATGCACAACATGGTCTTCATCTTCGTCTTCAACGGGCTTTACTTCACCAATAGCAAGCTTCTTGATTGCTTCATGTGGGGCTTCCTCATTACCTACATTCTCAACATTGACTTGCTCTTTTTGAGAGCCGTCAGTTTCATCAAAAATCACGTCTACCGTGATTTCAATCAAACCGGTGGTTTTATTGAAAACACGATATCCATGTTCGTTAGTACCATAACCAAGCATGAAACCTTCATCAACCTTTGGTGCAAACTTAGAACTTTTGGATTTCTTGTTAAGTATGAAACACTTGGATCCAAAAACTCTAAAGTAGTGCACCTTAGGCTTTTTACCGGTTAGAAGTTCATAGGCAGTCTTTTCTCTTTTCTTGTGAAGATATAAGCGGTTGATGGTATGACATGCCGTGTTGACCGCTTCCGCCCAATAGTTGGTTGGAGTCTTGTACTCATCCAACATTGCTCTTGCAGCTTCTATGAGCGTTCGGTTCTTCCTCTCCACAACACCATTTTGTAGTGGAGTGTATGGAACCAAAAACTCATGCTTGATTCCTTCTTCATCAAGAAACTCTTTAATGTTGGTGTTCTTGAACTCCGTCCCGTTGTTAGTTCTAACTCTCTTGATTTTGACATCAAACTCATTTTGGGCTCTTTTAGCAAACTTCTTGAAGATTCCTTGGACTTCACTCTTTTCACGCAAAAAAGAATACCCAAGTGAAACAAGAATAATCATCAACAATTACAAAACCATATTTGTTACCACCAATGCTTATATAAGCGACGGGTCCAAATATGTCCATGTGAAGCAACTCCAATGGCCTTTTGGTTGTCACAACATTCTTGACGTGATGTTTAGCTCTAACTTATTTTCCCACTGGGCATGCGCTACAAATCCTATCTTTCTCAAAAGAAACATTTGTTAGTCCAAGAATGTGTTTGCCTTTTTGAAGTTTGGCCAAGTTCCTCATCCCAACATGAGCAAGTCGGCGATGCCATAACCAACCCATGCTAGATTTTGCCATTAAACAAGTCTCGGGATTTACTCTATTTGATGTGAAATCAACTAGATAGAGTTTCCCCTTTAAATGACCCGTAAATACAATAGAGGAATCCTCCCTTCTATAGACTTCCACACCCTTATCCGTAAAGAGACAATTATAACCCATCTCACAAAGTTGTGAAACGAACAACAGATTATATCTTAACGAATTCACAAGTAAGACATTGGAAATGGAATTATCATTTGATATTGCAATTTTACCCAAACCGAGTACTTCACCTTTTCCATTGTCACCAAACACAATATTTCCACTTTGATCATGACTTGGTTGGAATGATGTGAACATGTCCTTCTCTCTGGTCATATGATTGATGCATCCACTATCCAACACCCAACTTGTTCCACCGGAGGAATATTCCTACAAAAACAAATTAAGCTTTTGTTTTAGGTACCCAAAAAGATTTGGGTCCTAGGGGGTTAGTCACATAAAACTTGGATACCCAAACACTCCTCATAATTTCCCTTCTCTTTTGGGCACCAACATACTTAACCACAATCTTGCCATCCTTGCCCCAACAACACATATAGTCACTAGCATAGCACCGTGGAAGTGGTGCTTGTGGCTTCAGGACATCGGATTGCTTTGTCTTGATAGTCTTGGTATTTGTAGGTTGGATCTTTGGAATGTAGACCTTGTTGTTGGCCTTGCATATTAGCTCATCAAGAGCAACGCCCTTGTTGAACTTCACACAAGGCACACCATTTATCATGTTCCTTCCATTTGCTTTTTCATGATACCTATTGTAGCCAATGCCTTCCTTGATTGATGGGTGCCTTGATGACTTGTATATAGTCTTGTTGGATTGATCTTGACACTTGCACCCATTCTTCACAATCATCTCCAACCTATGAATCTCCTTGTTTTTCTTCTCTAACTCAACAAGGTTAGTTGCATATGCATTTACATCAATTTTATAGCATCTTTTACAACCATTACTAGTGGAGACATTAGAGACTTCGGTTGCCTTAGGAGAAGTTGAAGTGCTAGCCCAAAGAGTACTATAGTTTAGCTCAAGATTTTGATATTTTTCTTCCAAGCTTGTGAGGCTTTCTTGAGCTGTACTCTTTTCATTCTTAAGGCTAGCTATTGGATCATTAACCGAGGAATGTTCCTTAGTCAATTTCCCAATTGAGTCATTGGCTAAAGACAATTCAATGGTTAACTTTTCAACCTTCATCTTTTCCTTGGCGATAGATGCTTCAAGTGCAAGGTTTTTCTCTCTCTCTCTCTCTCTTGAGTAATTATATCTCCTTGCAACTCTAAGCATCTATCCCTCTTCTCTAATTTCTTCATTAGCATTTTTATTTTAGTGAATGCCTTTTTACCAAATTTCTTTATCATGGTTGCTTCAATTTCTTCTATGTTATTATCACAACTATCATACTCATCACTAGAGGAAATGGGTGTAGTATGTACCTTCTCCCCTTTTGCCATGAGACAAGTTGGGGTGTAGTAGTCGTTGTTGATGAGGTTGGAGAAGAGCCTCGGTGGTGAAGATAGGTTGGAGAAGAGCTTTGGTGGTGAAGTTGAGTCAGGGAAGATCATGGTCGGTGAAGAAGAGTGGTGGATGGTGATGTTTGCGGCTCCCTTCTTCTTCTTCTCATCATCACTTGAGTTACTATCACTTGACTCACATTCTTCCCCAAGATGAGCTTCACCTCTCTTCTTACCTTTGTTCTTCTTGTCTTCATCCTTGTCATGCTTGTGCTTCTTTTTCTCATTAGGACAATCGGCTATGAAGTGACCGACTTGACCACATCCATAGCAAAATCTCTTTTTGAACCTTCTCTTACCATCACCATAGGTCTTGCAGTTGCTTTTCTTCTTCATAAACTTTCTAAGATTTCTAATCACAAATGCAACCTCCGCATCAGAATCTTTTTCTCCACTTGAGGAATCATCCTTCACTTTCTTCTTCTTTTCTTGACTTGAACCTTGACCTTCATGTTGTTGAGTTGCTTTAAGGGCGGCACTCTTGTTGAATCCCATTGCATTAGGATTTTGATTGTGAGCATTGATTGCATCTTCATCTAGACACTCATGATGCTTGAGCTTTGAAAGAACTTCTTGAGGTGCCATCTCATCATAACCGGGCCTTTCCATGATCATGGACGCTAGCATGTTGTTCTTGGCTCTATAGGTTCTCAACATCTTTCTAGCAACTTTGTTGTCATCCCATTCGTTGCTACCAAGAGCTCTTATGCGGTTGACCAAGGCCATAAGCCTATCAAACATGGATTGTGTTGTTTCATTTTGCAAGAATACAAATCTTTCCAATTCACTATGAAGTAACTCTATGTTGCCTTTTCTCACACTTTTATCTCCTTCAAATGATACTTTCAAAGTATCCCAAATTTGCTTTGCACTTTCCATTCCATTTACTTTTCTAAACTCATCCGGAGCTAAGCTTGACACAAGCAATGCTACGGCTTGTGCATTTTGATGGAGGTTGTGCACTTCTTCTGGAGTTATCTCTCTATCTTTATTAGTAGGAATCATCACACCAACATCCACAACTTCCTAAAGTCTTGCGGCTATTAGATGCATCTTCATCTTGTAAGACCAATCAATGTATCTTGTTCCATCAAAGTGAGGTGGCTTGCCAATATTGATGGACGAAGTATGTAGTGTTGAACCTTTCATGATTTGTCCATAGTCAAAACTCATGTGTGAATATATTCCTTTTCCATGAGCATGCTCACCGGCTCCAATATCACTAGCGGCATCTTTGTTTGCTTCATTCTTGTCACTAATATCATTCTTGCCACTTATTGCATCATCAACCTTCTTGCTCAATTCTTCCTTCAACTTGCTCATCTCATCTTGCATCTTTTTTATTTCATCTTGAAAGAGCTTGACTTGAGCACTCATCAACTCTTCAGCTATTTTCTTGGCCATTTCGACGGCAACGGCTTGCATCTTGTCGGTCTCTGACATTGTTTCTTCTCACGTGGTGAAACGCAAAGAGAAGACCTCGCTCTGATACCAATTGAAAGGATCTAACAATGCCTAGAGGGGGGGGGTGAATAGGCGTATCTAAAATTTTACTGCAAATGCTAAGTTCAAATCTGTCAGCCACTGTCGGAAGTCCTGACGTTTGGGTCGGAACTCCCGACATTGTCAGAAGTTCCAATGCAAACGTCAACAGTTCCGACGCCTACGTGAACTACAAGAGCAGTGCCAAATTTAACTTTGCGGATAAATAATCTTACAACCTCACTTCCTAGTGGTTTGGTGAAGATGTTGGGTCACTCCCTTGACGCCGTAATGCCTCCAAACCGTAGATCGAGTCCAAACCCTAAAATGGAGATTTTGGAGACAAAGAGACAAACACATACAAGTAATCTCAAGTAATCTCAAGCAATCACAACAACAACAACAACACACGGGACACAAGGATTTATCCTGAGGTTTGGCAACCCCATAAAGGAGCTCCTACGTCCTCGTTGTTGAGGTGACCACTAAGGTCGGAGTCTTTTCCACCTCCTTGCCTCTCTCAAAGCGACCACAAAGGTCACTTGAGCTTTCCACTAAGAAATCAAAGGGTGATACAAACTTCCCAAGGCTCTTCCACAAGATGGAAGCTCTTGGGCAACGCCTAGCCGGCTAGGGTCAAAGCCCCAAGAGTAATAGAAGCAAAATCAATTAGCTTGACGAAGAAATCAAGTGCTCAAGCTTTCTAAAGTGATGCTCTCACTTAATCCACTCTCCTTTCACTCAAACCCTAAGGGAATCGAAGATTAGAGCAAAGGAGGAAGGAGAGGGGTGCTTTAGTTGCTTGGAAGCTATTTAGCACGAAGTGAGTCAACTGTGAAATGGGTCCATAACGGTTAGAAGTGAAGAGAGGAGTATTTATACTCCATGTAAAAATCAACCGTTCAGATCTACGTCGAGAGTCCCGACGTAGATCCCGGAACTTCCGACGTTAGCAGAAAACATTGTTCACAACGGGTCAAAAGTCCACGGGTGAGAGTCAGTGTCAGAACTCCCGGCAAACATCGGGACTTCCGACGGTCGGAACTCCCCACGTTCGTCGGGACTTCCGACGCGCACAGTTGAACAAATAGTCAGTACCACTGATGCCGAGACTCCCGGCTTGGGTCAAGTCAGTGTCGGAACTCCCGACAAACATCGGGACTTTCGACGATCGTCGGGACTCTCGACGAGCACAGCCAGCCAGCCAGTCAGAAGCAAGGGTGCCGGGACTCCCGGCTTAGGTCGGGACTTCCGACCGTCGGGAGTTCCGACATACGTCAGGACTTCCGACGTCGCCAGGCATAGAAAAAATATTCTATGTACTCATGAAGTGCTAGAGTGTCCCAATTTTTATTTAATTATTATGCTTGAGCACTCTATCTTCCTCAGACCAAATCACTTTGTATCCCTCTTTATAGTGCGGCAGATCCTAAACTCAAAATCAAAATTAAAACCTTTGGAGAGCGTTTGAGTTTGTCCGCCTTTATAACTTCAAGAATTGAGGGATACCATTTCATCTTTATCAACTCTTTGATTCTTTTACGACATATCTCATTTAGATCACATTAGTCCCTAATTTCGATGTCATCAATACACCAAAACCCACATAGGGGGCAAATGCACTTTCAGTAGCTAATCCTTTAGAAAATGATTGTGAAAATGCTAACACACATACACATGGTGGTGTACACTTGGTGGTGTTGGCACATTTGCAAAGGAGAAGAAGTTGGAGTTGATGTGGATCAACTCGGCGATGGAACGGAGGTGAGAAGGGTTCGAAACTCCACCGGCGAAGTATCCACCCATAGAGTGCGGACAGTCTGATGGTGCCACCAGTGCCCTATACCGAAAAGATAGGGTCTCACAGAGTGCATCGGACGCTGGGGTCCTGCGTCCGGTCAGTGGCGGCAGACAGCGTGCAGGCGTCGGTCATCGACCGGACGCTAGCGCTGGAAGTGATCGAACGCTGGCTATGTGTGTCCAGTCAAGGTGACGTGTGGTGACACAGGCAGAGCAGAGTAGCTGGAAGTGACCGGACGCTGGTGCTACATCCGATCACGACCGACCGGACGCATCCGGTCATGTCTGGTACCTTACTGGAAACGACCGGATGCTGGGGTTGCTGCGTCTAGTTAGTTCAAGCTGCTGCATCCGATCAATAGATGACTGTTGAGATCGGGCGAACAGTATTTGAAGCAGGGGACATGTGGCGTGCATCACACGACCGAACGCTAGGTCCAGCGTCTAGTCAAATGGACCAGAGCGTCCGGTCGTCCTGACTTTTGCCCAGTGAAGGGGTAACGACTCTATTTATTTGTGGGGTTATAAATAGAAGCCATGGTCGGCCTTGGGCCGGTAGCTGAGCACACTAGAGCCTTGGTGGCTTATGTAGTAGTGCTTGGGAGCCCTCTATCTCACATATACTTGATAGTGATCATTCAATTGTGTGAGAGAGCGATTGCATCGTGATGTTGCATCGAGTGACACTAGGTGATCGAGTTGCATGCCGGTAGTGCTTGTTACTCTTGGAGGTTGCCACCTCCTAGATGGCTTGGCGGTGGTCTCCATTGAAGCCCGCAAGAAGCTTGTGTGGTGCTCCAGAGAAGAGCTTTATGAGGGGCATTGTGCATGCCCCGCAGGAGCCGCGAAGAGCAAATCTAGTTGAGCATGTTATTGAGCTACCCTCTCTTTCAGGGTAGGTTCTTGTGGTGCCCGACGTGTGGGCTTGGCGGGTGATGCCAATTAGCCGCCGAACCACCAAGTGAGTGGTCGACACAACGGGGACGTAGCGTGTTGGCAAGCACGTGAACCTCGGGATAAAAATTATCGTGTCAACCTTGTTCTTCCCGTTGGTTTGCATCCTCGTTACACAAGCTTGTAATTACTTTCATATACATTGTGCTTGTGTAGTTGTTCTTGTAACTAGTTAGCTTGTGTAGCTTACTAGTTACCTTCTTGTTTGTGTAGCACAGAAGTAGCTTCCTTACGTGGCTAATTAGGTTTGTGTAACCTTGTTAGTCACTTTGCTTAGTTTGTGTAGCAAAGTATTTATGCTCTCTAATTTGGTGGCTTATGGGCTAGATGTTGATTGTTCACACATTTTTGATGGCACACACTTTATAGAATGAAAAAATTGGATGATATGCAATTTTAAGTTTATTTGCCCTCAAATGTGGTGGATGGTAGATGTAGGCTTTTCTCATGTGTTGGATGAAGATAATCTAACTCAAGCACAAGAGAAATGCCTAGATCTCGACATCCAAGCTACTAACATCATGTATAGATCTTTGCATGATTGCATATTTGGAGAGATCATTGACATGAAGACCGCCCATGAGATTTGAAGTTATCTCAATGAGAAATATGGGATGGTCTCCGATGGTGATGATAAGCCCAAGATGGAGGCACATGAGTATGTCGAGCATAACCACAATTTGGTGATTGTGGAAGATTGCTCCACCTCATGGTCAAGTGATGATGATAATGATCATATCACAAGATCACTTGACAAGATTGATGATGATGCCACAAGTGATGTCAATGATGATGCTACTCTATGCACACTTGATGGTGATAATGATGGATCATGCTCGGGGTATGAAAGTGATGTTTCTTCAAGCTCTCCAACTACATCACATTGCTTCACGTCACAAGGTGACACTAAGGTATCTAATACAAATGTGATTGATCTTGATTCATATGAGGAGCTTCTAGATAGATATGGTTGCATGATCAAAGCTTTAGAAAAAGAGATGGCTAAAACCGAGAAATTGAAAAATGAAAACTTTTTTCTAAAGAACACATGTGAACAACAAAAGCATCTACTTTATGTTACTACTTGTTCACTTGAGGATCTAAAATTGACTCATGAGGAACTTAGTGTTGCTCATGATAACTTGGTACAAGACCATGCTTTTCTCACTATGGAGATTTCTAATGGAAAAACTAAAACTAGTGAGAGCTCATCACATGGGTCAATTGATCAATCACATATTGTTGCTAACCCTTGTGATGTAGGCAAGAAGCATGTATCCACCTCTTGTGATGATTTATTAGAAATGCCATGTTCTTCACAAATAGATGCTTGTTCTACTTCTATGTCTTGTGAGACTAACCTTTTGAAGGAGAACAATAAGCTAAATGAATAAGTGAAGAAATTAAGCAACAAGTTAGAAATGTGCTCCAACTCTCAAGTCACCTTTGAGCACATGTTGAAGACTCAAAGAAACTATGGTGACAAGTGTGGCCTTTGCTTCAAGAAGAAGATGACAAAGGGCAAAAAAAGAGAGAAAGAAAGTTGAAGAAGCTATAACAAAGAAAGCTCTCTCATACCATGTACTACCGGTGTCATAAAGCGAGACACCTTGCAAATGGTTGCCCTAACATTGAGAAGCTCAAGAAGATAAAAGAAGAGAGGCTAAAGCATGTCAAGTGCTTCAAGTACCACACTTGGGGTCATCTTACCTCAATGTGCTCAACCAAGCAATTGGTGAAGCAACAAGTGAAGCCCCAACCAAAGCCACAAGTTGGGCAAGAGAAGACACCCCTAGAGCAAATCAAGATCAACCATGAAGATGGTGGTGATTTGATGATAAAGAAGAAGAAAACAAGAAGGGGTGGAAAGGCAAGACATCCAATGCAAACTCAAGATGCCAAGATGATAAGCAAGAATAAAGATAAGAAGAAAGATTATGCTCACATCAAGTGCTTCGAGTGTGGAAGTATGGGACACTTTGCCTCTAAGTGTCCTACCAAGCTTGAGAAGAAGGCTCAAGCAATTCATGAGAGGCAAGACAATGAGAAGCACCATATGAGCAAATAAGAGAAGGCTCAAGCAAAGAGAAAGTACTACTCATACCGAGAAATGGGACACATGTCACATTCATGTCCCCTAGGTGACATTTCTAAGCCTATTTCAATTGTTGATAATAATGTGCTTAGAAAGGATGGTAATGGTACCTCTATGGTTACTATTGCAAAACATCCCGCTACTCATACTAAGGCGTTGCCTAAGTATGTTGCTCCTAACTTGAGAGGACCCAAACTTGTTTGGATACCATCAAAAAGTAGATGATTGATTGTAGGTACCATCAACATTGGAGACTTAATTCAATTGATTTCATATTGATCATCATATGTTGAGTCAAGATATGAAGCCTAGTGCACATCCAAACCCAATGCCAAGTGAAAATTGAGTGAAGTCCAAGTGCTATCAACATACATATGCTATAATTCAAGTTGTTGGTAATTTATTGGATATATTTGATGACTTACAAATAATTGAGTTGAAGCTTGTTAGTTGGATGATCACGAGCTAACCAAGGTACATCTCTTGTTGATCATTTTATTTGGGTGCATATGAGTTGATTGAATTGGATAAAAATGCAAAGTTGCTTGCTATAAGTTGATTGAATGGATAATTGATTAGTAATCAAGGTTGAATTGATTTGTGTTGGATAAATTCATGAGATGACTTTTAGTAAGTGGTTTGAATGGATATATGTCTTATGAAAGTATTCAAACAAGTTAGTTTCAAGTTTGATTCATATTTGATGAAGTATAGCTCAAGTGATTGAAATCTATCCTATATTGAAAATCTGAGTGAGATGTGATCTTAGCCATGTTTGAGAAATTAAAACTTATTGGATTGGCATGAAAATTGGTGTACATGCTCTAGACTTATGGTATGATATGCTATAGAAATTTCATGAAAATTAGATAAGAAATGCTTCAGTTTTGGAGTGGTTCTTGTCAGCTATAGTGCAGCAGTTTCAGCATATAGCAGTGATGGAAGAATTGAAATCTGGTAGCAATCTAGAAGTCAAATAAAGCTCAAATTTTTTTAGCTGCTAGATAACTTAGTGAAGCACACCTCCACCAAATTTTGTGGTATTTGGATTTGTACTTTGGGAAATATGCTTATTCCTTTAAAAGATACAAAATCCGTTAGAAAAGTGATAAATGTTGGATCGATCTAGAGTCACTTTGATTGAAAGGTCCTCAAGATGAAAATATTTTTATAAGTAATTGAGGCACCTAAGTTTGGTATTGAGATGATCTATAAGTATGACAAGAAAAGAGTACAAGGCCATTTGATTGTGGAGTGTACTTTGCACATATTCGGTACTAAAATTGGAAGATCAAGATCAAACTTAAGATAAAGATGAAATTTAAGTTCTAGTGACTATTGGAAATAATTTGGTAGAAAGAAAAGGACTTAAAGAAGGAATCAAGGTTACTCATCAAGTTAAGTCCATCGCTTGGATCAATCAATCAAGTTATTTCAAGTGAGTGTCAAGAATGGTTCTTGGAGAGAGGTCACTTCTCCCTAGTGTAGGGGCTTGTCGTCTATAAGTAGGTAAACCAAGTGTGGTACTTGGAAGGCTAACATGGAAGTGGTGATTCAAGGGACATTTGAGATGCTTAGTTGAAGCAATCAAAAGGATTGATCAAGAAAAGCAAGCAACACCCAAAAGAGAGCTAATCGTGATATTTCAAGTGGTATTCTCAAATTGATGCTCTCATGCAAGCATTGATCAAAAGATGAAGTAAGCAAACCACAACAAGAAAGTGCACTTGATCATAAGTGGTATTCATTTCATATGGGTGAAGAATGGAATTCAACATGGTAT
Organism: Miscanthus floridulus; assembly: GCF_019320115.1. NCBI lineage: Eukaryota > Viridiplantae > Streptophyta > Magnoliopsida > Poales > Poaceae > Miscanthus > Miscanthus floridulus. The sequence goes on from NC_089590.1 coordinate 82,503,826, forward strand.
CTATTGGTCTTCACCAAGCTTATAATTGGACTTCACATTGCTATTGGAGTAATGAATTAAAATCTATGTAACTATCCTCTACTCCAACATAGCAAAGGTATCATTGTAATATGCATGATCATTTCATCCCTTACTAGTATGCGGTTAGTGCATATAGTACATGCTTCATAGGATCATACATAACAAATAAAATGCTTAAATTCATAACCTACCACTATTGCTTGAATTATTATTTGATCTAGTGGTTAGTATATGAATTTGTTCATGAGCTGTGAACCCAATTACTTGACTTAATTTGGATTGCTAACAAGTGACAAGTACAACATTAGCAAGATAACCCTTGCAAGAGGTATGAAGAAGCTTGTCATTGGTTCAAACCGGACTTAAAAGCTTAGGCAAATCAATTTAGTTCAAGTTAACCATAGAAGCTTATGGTAGTGATAAGAGTACAAGCACAAGACAACAATGCAGATGGATATCTAGTTTGTTTGTTTCAAGTGGTATCTAGACTCAAGCATTTCATTAAGAATCTACAAATGATGTCTAGATCAACTCACAAGTGCTATCCATAAGTGGTACTCATGAAGATAGCAAATGTTCAAGAAATAGTTTTTATTGATAAATCCAACAAGTGGTTCCATACTAAAAGATTCTTTCAAGTGGTATCACATCTACACATGGTATCAATCATGCAAGACGATGGTTCCACAAGTGATCCTCAACTTTAAGTGATCATCAAATAAAGAATGCATCCTTCACTTACAAGAGCTCAAGTGTATCAAATGGATGACCCATGCTATCACATAAGGGGAGGTGTCCCACAAATTGATCTCAAGATAAAAAATCTTATGTGTGGTATCTCAGGAAGCCCTACACAAGATACAAGTGGTACAAGTTACAAGTGGTATTTACAAATGGTATCATTCTAACAATCAAGTGATGTCCATAAAAAATGCAAGATTCAAGCCTCAACCATCTACCCCAAATGCATACCTTTGCATCAATGAGAAGCACACCTTTTATGGAAATTGATGACAAAGGGGGAGAGATTGTATAAATATATAAAAGCTTTGAGATTGAGATTGTATAAGGGGGAGAGATAAGACTTAAAAGTTCAAAGAAGTAGAGGTTGGACATGGACATGGACAAAGAGGGAGCAACATTGAAGAAAAGAGATGGATCAAAATTCTTGGACAAGAGAAGCACACAAATAGGAAGAGCAAGCTCATAAACTTTGATTGATTGCATTTGATATGTGCATATTCATGTGCTTGCTTGCATTGCATAAGCTTTCAAATTCAATATGCATGCTTGTGTGGTGTATGCTAGTTGTAGAACTTGAATGATGATTTGATAACTAGCATGCATAGGATGAAAGCTAGACACTTGGTATGCTTTTCAAGTAATGCTAGTACCTTGCTTTTAATGTTGATCTCATAAGGTATCTAGTGCTTTTATTTCCAAGTGATATCTAGCTAACCATGGTGCTAAGGATGAATTTAAAGGTGCAACTCCAATTGGTACACGCTTCAAAGGTTTATTCTATACACCTTAGCATCATTTAGTAGTAATTACTTTTCTACAATTTTAATCTATGCATATGTGCGAGCTTCAAATCAAACACTCTAGCACATATGTAGGGAGAGCTAATACTACCATCTCAGGTTTGTGGTACTTGTCCAAAATCATTTTCATATGGTAAAATTGCTTGGGCAAGCAACATGAATCCAAAAGAGCTTAATTTCCATATCTTTGTAGAGTTGTCATCAATTACCAAAAAGGGGGAGATTGAAAGGTCCTTGTGTGGTTTTGGTAATTGAGTGACAACCTAGGTGGACTAATTGTGTTTATGTAAGATACACAAGTGATTAGTCCATAGGTACATGTGTGTGAGCAACATATGCTATGAAGGTGAAAATGGCTTAGAGATGTTGCAAAGCTCACACATGTGATGATGAAGGAGCTCATTGCACATGAGACATGATATTGAGTCATGTGATCAAGGTGGAGAAGCTTAAGCAAGACTTGGCGCCGATGGACGAAGGCAACGGTGAAAAGCAAGTGAAGTCAAGATCGATGAACCAATATGATCATGTGATGATATGAAGTGGATCATATCATTGTTGATCGTGTTGGTGCATGTGTTGCATCGACATTGGAGGAGATGGAATGAAATGCGCAAGGCAAAGGTATAACCTAGGGTATTTCATTTCACCGGTCATAGGTGTGTAGAGAAGTTTGTGACCGGGTTTAGGATAGATAGTCGTACTATCAAGAGGGGCAAACTTGTTTGCATATCGGTCATCTAGTGCCACTCGAGTGATCTAACTTTGCATCGTTGCTAGGATTGAGTAGCGTGGCAAGTTGAGTGGCTAATCCTTTGGAAAATGATTGTGAAAATGCTAACACACATACACATGGTGGTGTACACTAGGTGGTGTTGGCACATTTACAAAGGAGAAGAAGTTGGAGTTGATGTGGATCAACTCGATGATGGAACGGAGGTGAGAAGGGTTCGAAACTCCACTGGCGGAGTGTCCACCCATAGAGTGTGGGCAGTCCGATGGTACCACCAACGCCCTATACTAAAAAGATAGGGTCTCACAGAGTACACCGGATGCTGGTCACGTGGTGACCGGACGCTGGGGTCCTGCGTCCGGTCAGGGGCGGCAGACAGCGTGCAGGCGTTGGTCATCGACCGAACGTTGGCGCTGGAAGTGACCGGACGCTAGCTATGTGTGTCTGGTCAAGGTGACGTGTGGTGACACAGGTAGAGCAGAGTAGCTGGAACTGATCGGACGCTGGTGCTACGTCCGATCGCGACCGACTGGACACGTCCGATCATGTCTGGTACCTTACTAGAAACGACCGGACGCTGGGGTTGTTGCGTATGGTCAGTTTAAGCTATTGTGTCTGGTCGATAGATGACCGTTGAGATCGGGTGAACAGTATTTGAAGTAGGGGACATGTGGCGTGCATCGCACGACCGGACGTTGGGTCCAGCGTCCGATCAAACGGACCAGAGCGTCCGGTCATCCTGACTTTTGCCCAGTGAAGGGGTAACGGCTCTATTTGTTCGTGGGGTTATAAATAGAAGCCATGGTCGGCCTTGGGCCAGTAGCTGAGCACACTAAAGCCTTGGTGGCTTGTGTAGTAGTGCTTGGGAGCCCTCTATCTCACATATACTTGATAGTGATCATTCGATTGTGTGAGAGAGCGATTGCATCATGAGGTTGCATCGAGTGGCACTAGGTGATCGAGTTGCAAGCCGATGGTGCTTATTACTCTTGGAGGTTGCCACCTCCTAGATGGCTTGGTGGTGGTCTCCATTGAAGCCCGCAAGAAGCTTGTGCGATGCTCCAGAGAAGAGCTTTGTGAGGGGCATTGTGCTCGCCCCGCGGGAGCCGCAAAGAGCAAATCTAGTTGAGCGTGTCATTGAGCTACCCTCACTTTTGGTGTAGGTTCTTGCGGTGCCCGATGTGCGGGCTTGGCGGGTGATGCCAATTAGCTGTCGAACCACCAAGTGAGTGGTCGACACAACGGGGACGTAGCGTGTTGGCAAGCACGTGAACCTCAGGATAAAAATCATCGTGTCAACCTTGTTCTTCCCGTTGGTTTGCATCCTCATTACACAAGCTTGTAATTACTTTCATATACATTGTGCTTGTGTAGTTGCTCTTGTAACTAGTTAGCTTGTGTAGCTTACTAGTTACCTTCTTGTTTGTGTAGCATAGAAGTAGCTCCCTTGTGTGGCTAATTGGGTTTGTGTAACCTTGTTATTCACTTTGCTTAGTTTGTGTAGCTAAGTATTTGTGCTCTCTAAGTTGGCATTGATTGCCTTGTTATTGAGCATTGCTAGTGAGCTTAGTTGGCTTTGTGCTTTTGCTTACTAGCATATGTAGGAGCTTCCTTGTTGCTTAAAGTACTAGTGGCATAGGTTTGTGTGACCTTGCTCCTAGAATTGGTTAGGTAAGCTCTAGCTAGTCCGGCACATTTATTGCTTAATTAGTATCTTTGGAAGGTGCTAGAGAACATAGATAAAGGGGTGTAGTCTTTGCTAGACCAATAGTTCTAATTCCGCACTTGTTTCGGTTAGCCGACACGATTAATTTTAGAAAGGACTATTCACCCCCCTCTAGTCCGCCATCTTAACCCTACAGTTGTATCCGCCTGAAAACACAATTCATATAGAGTAAGAACATAAACATAATAATAACAATTGCATGCCTTAGTTCCAACATTGGTTAAAATTAAAACATGCAATTGTCCTCTACACTAATTCTATATCACCGTTGGGCAGAAATAGAATTAATGCATGACAAAATATCATAATATTGCCATTAATCAACGTTGGTCATAATAATAACAATATTATAATAAACTAAAAACATATCTATTTTTTTAAAATTAAATTCTCCAGTTGGTTCGAATTTAATAATGAAAATAACAACTTTAAATACGCAGCGAAAAAACAATTCAATTTAATGAATTTTACCCATAGGAAAATTCTCTTTTCTATTTACTTTAAGCCATTTATCCATTTTCTAGGAAATAAATATTTACTGGAAAAAGAAAAAGAAAAAATGACTCATTTCTTTACTGTTCCTTCAGCCCGACCAAGAAATCAGCCTGGCCTAGCTTCGCTGACGCACGCGCTGTGCCTCCCAGGCCGCAACCTGGGCCTGGGCCGGCAAAGCCGCCCACGCGCGCTCCCGCCTAGGCCGGACGCCGGTCCGATCAACGCTGGTCATTCATCTAGATCCGACGGCCAGGCGTCGACTTCGGGATATCAAAAACCCCCGCCGGCCGCCATTCCAAACCCTAGCGTCATTCTCTTCCGTCCTTTCTCTCTATTCGCCTCTCTTCTCAGCACAGTGAGCAGCAACCGAGCGATGAGCAAGCGATGAGCGGCAGCCATGGCGCTGTCGTTGGCCCCCTCGCCGGCGTGCGCGCTCCCCAGCGGGTGAGCATGCCGCCGTCGAGCGGTCTGGGCGGCGGTGCCCTGATCCCCTCAAAAACCCTAGATCTGACCCTGTTCTCTTATCCTCCTCCTCTATCTCGGTCCCGCGACGGCACGGAGACGATGATGGCACCGTCGCCGGCCCTCTCGCTGGCGCGCGCGCTCCCTAGCGAGTGAGCGCACCGCCGTCGAGCGGCCTGGCCGCGGCGTCCTTTGCCCGAGCACCCGCCCGCGCGCCGGTGAGGCTGCAGCACGGTGCGGCGAGCGAGGTAGGTCTCTTCCCCTTCCCCTTTTCTTTTCCTTCGATTTTCCTTTCTTCTTTTCTCGGATCTATCCGATTTAGGGTTGGGGATGGGGTTAGGATCGAGATTAGGGTTAGGGTTTCATTGTTCTTCTTCCCCATGATTGATTCGTGGGTTAGGTTTTGGCTTTGAGATCTGAGACCCTTTCTTTTCTCTGTTCTTCACCCGATTAGGGTTAGGGTTCGGTGACCCTCTTCTTTTCTTAGATCTGAACGGATCTACTCTGTGTTTTATCGTTCACCCGTTCTAGATCTAAAACCCTAGAAAAACTTGGCTCTGGTACCATTGTTAAAGTATTCTAATCACAAGATCATAGATCTAGTCGGGTACTTCTTGTAAATGAACTGCATGTCCTAGTACATGAACTAGACAGAGATTAGAGGGAGGAGTAGTGCTAGGTTACCGACCATCGTAGGCCTTCGATCCAGAGGCGTCTGCCATGGACGTTGTGTCGGTGTCTGCACTAGGGTAGCGACGGTCAATGAAGACGGTGTCGGTGATGAGCAGTGGCTACCGGTGGTGAAGACCGATAGCGGCGCAGTGCAATGGTGGAGGTGCTTCCCGTCACTGGCTGCGCCCCTCACTAGATCGAGTTTAGGGTTTGTCGGTGGGGAGCTTGGCTCAGACGAACCTCGTGACTTGAGCCGCCGACCCCCACCTCTATTTATTGCGCAGTGTGACAGGGGGTCTCCAGCCATGGTGGGCTGGGCGCCCCGGATCAGGGCGTGGATCAAAGGCCCAACTGGACCGTTGGGCCCAGTTTGAGATTAGAGATCAATTTAACAGTCACATGTATTCATACTGAAATTATTTTACCTCATATGTAGTCTAGGTTATCAACATAGTATCTACTACTCCTTTTATTCTAAATTATAAGATGTTTTTAGCTTTTTTTAGATACGTAGTTTCTACTATGCACTTTGATATATATTATGTCTAGCGTAGACAAGCCAAAACTCAAACTAGTTTCATATTTTTCTGAACTAAGATATTTTTTCAAATAATTCAGATTTCTGGATTTTTATGTCCATAAAACTTTAAGAAACTATTTGAATAACTTTTTGAATTTTGTTTTATAACTATTTTGACAAACTATATTTATCTGCTGACTAAACTGTCGATGTAGTCCAATTTATCTTCTTGTGGCTGACAAGGTACCACGTCAAACTAAATCACTTCACAACCATCCAAGAAGCAAACAAACAACTGGTTTCAGTAATTGCAGGAACCAAAACATCCGGTTTTGAGTTTTCTAGTTCGAAGAGGTAAATCAAATTAAGCAATAGTTACATAGACTCCATAAGACTTCTCCATGCACTGCATAGCCCAATCGCGAAATTTTCCTATTTTTGTGTTTTGTGAAAATGGATGAACTAAAACAATCGGAAAATTTTCCTATTTCCTGTACAAATGAATTGATTCTTCTGACATTCCTGTACAATTCCTGCATTCCAAGGGCCGCTAATGTGCGGGCCTGTTAACTCACGGATTAATCTGTAGCCCACTGAGCCTACGTACAGAACGCTTCATATTACACAGGCGACAGGGGTTAGACATTCAGTGCAACCTCAGTGCAGTCAGCAATCTGGGGAAGACCCAAACTTTTGATTGCTAAAAAAAGTTACAAAGGAATGCTGTTGTCATCGATCATATATTGTATATCCAGTGTTTTGTTCACAAAGGACCAAGGGGAGGGATGGGGTAACAACATCGAAAACAATCAACCAGAATCATCGCACTCCAATTTCGCTAATACAAATAATTTACGCCTGCAATGAATCAATGACATTCCTCCGGTCCACAACTCCACACTAAAAGATGCTCCCATAATCCTTTCTTGGAAGAGATGAAGGTAGCCCACTTGTCGTAAATGAGTGCCCTCCTGTTCCTCCTGCAGATTTGGGTGTTACGGTTAATATCCTTGCAGGAAAAGATTCTTGTTCAGTTGTGCAGGGATTGGGAGGGCTTCGCATGGAACATGAGTTCAGTTTTCTGCCAATTCCCCCTATTCCCTCTCAAACCGAACATTTCTTTAAGATAAAGGAGTGGATAGATTACCCCAGGGCACTCCATCGCCTATGCCAAAACTACTAGGCCATGCAGGCTGCCCACTGTGATGGCTTCCCATTGGCCGCATTGGACTGGAAGTTGCCTGGTTATATCGCTGATGAAGAATAGGCTGTCCATGACGGGGATGGAGATTTTGCTGAGGATAGTTTGGAGGGTTGTAACCACCGTAGTTGATGGGAACACTAGAATGGGCATTCACTCCTTGAGAGGACACATGAAATAATTGATCTGCTCTGTAACCAAAAACAGTAGAACAAATCAGCAGTCTTACAAAGAAAGGCAAATAACCAGGGAAGTTCAAAATATTCTGAGTGGTTAAGGAAAATGAGGAGTATAAATTAGTTAGGTCGCAATACCTTTGGTTTGTTGGTACAGGGTTAGATGTAGCAAAGACATGGCCTTGGAAATTTGCTGATCTGATAGATCCGCTCCCTTGGCCACCTGCATCTCCAAAGTGGAGATTGCTACTTAGATCAGCTGACAGTGAGTTGTCTTCTTGCAATAGTGACTCATCACTACAAAATGGAACATGGTATAGGTTAGATTAATATTACCTTTTATACAAGTTTACAAGAATCAATTTGAGTATTCCATACCTATAATTAGGGTCCCAATTAGCAGGATCAAGTTCTGATGAAGCTGAAAAGTCAAATGATTGTGACGGAGCCTGTGAAGGCACATGACTAGACGAGGCCTCCAAGGAAATACCACTCCTTGAACCTATTTGTGGTCTCCAACCAGAATGGCAAGAACTAGGTCCTGCTGCATTATGAGAGTGGCCTGTATGTCCTCGAGCATAGGCATCAGAATGACTGAAACTGACACCATCTCCAAAACGCCCTTGTCCATGCTGAGATACATAATCATGTGGCGGCATTGGCAAATTCCTCCTCATGTTGTATGGCCCCACTGCTGCAGCTTTTCCTAATGGAGAACCATGAATGCCTCCACTCGCAGGAGAACCGGAACCATGCTTCCCAGTAGAATTAGCTGGGATTTGCATCTGGTAGTTTGGTGGCGTAAACTGCGATGGACTGGCTCCAAGAGACATAGGCCCAAGACTACCAGGACTCAATCGAATTCCTCTATCATGCGGGAAACGCATCCTTAATCTAACATCTGGACTAGAGCCAATTTGCGCTAATCCAGAAGAACCTAAGGGTGAGTAATACATATTGATAGCATTAACATCACCGGTGCTTCCATAGCTGTTACCAAAACAAGGATTACCGGTATAGCTACCATGGCTACCATAGCTTCCATAACTACTCCCACAAGAAAAAGGAACCTTTGGAGGGTAGGCATTATTCACAGGTAGGTATCTGTTCACACTTCCAACCTACGAGTTTCAAGTATAGGGAATGATGGTTTAAGAAAGATTCCATATTGTTATTATTTCTAATAAAACTCAACTCAGAAACAGGAAATGAGAGGGACGTCTATCACCTGCGGGGAAAGACCTGAATGTAGCCAGTGGCCCCCACCAGGATTGTGATCAATTGCTGCAGCACAAGCAACAGGCTAAAATACAAATGAAAGGTGGGACAAGTTAGGGAGAGAAGAATGGGATCAATGTCTGAATGACGACGACAACAACAACAACAAAGCCTTTAAGTCCAAAACAAGTTGGGGTAAGCTAGAGTTGAAACCCAACAGATTCAATCAAGGTTCAGGCACGTGAATAGCTGTTTTCCAAGCACTCCTATCTAAGGCTAAGTCTTTGGGTATATTCCATCCTTTCAAGTCTCCTTTTATTGCCTCTACCCAAGTCAACTTTGGTCTTCCTCTGCCTCTCTTCACGTTATTATCCTGGCTTAGGATTCCACTATGCACCGGTGTCTCTGGAGGTCTCCGTTGGACATGTCCAAACCATCTCAACCGGTGTTGGACAAGCGTTTCTTCAATTGGTGCTACCCCTAATCTATCACGTATATCATCGTTCCGAACTCGATCCCTTCTTGTATGACCGCAAATCCAACACAACATACGCATTTCCGCGACGCTTATCTGTTGAACATGTCGTCTTTTCGTAGGCCAACATTCTGCACCATACAACATAGCAGGTCTAATCGCCGTCCTATAAAACTTGCCTTTTAGCTTCTGTGGTACCCTTTTGTCACATAGGACACCAGATGCTTGACGCCACTTCATCCACCCTGCTTTGATTCTATGGCTAACATCTTCATCAATATCTCCGTCTCTCTGTAGCATTGATCATAAATATCGAAAAGTATCCTTCCTAGGCACTACTTGACCTTCCAAACTAATATCTTCCTCCTCCCGAGTAGTAGTGCCGAAGTCACATCTCATATACTCAGTTTTAGTTCTACTGAGTCTAAAACCTTTGGACTCCAAAGTCTCCCGCCATAACTCCAGTTTCTAATTCACTCCTGTCCGACTTTCATCAACTAGCACTACATCGTCCGCGAAAAAGCATACACCAAGGAATGTCCCCTTGTATGTCCCTTGTGACCTCATCCATCACTAAAGCAAACAAATAAGGGCTCAAAGCTGACCTTTGATGTAGTCCTATCCTAATCGGGAAGTCATCCGTGTCTCCATCACTTGTTCGAACACTAGTCACAGCATTGTTGTACATGTCCTTAATGAGCCCGACGTACTTCGTTGGGACTTTATGTTTATCTAAAGCCCACCACATAACATTCCATGGTATTTTATCATAAGTTTCTCCAAGTCAATAAAAACCATGTGTAGGTCCTTCTTCTTCTCCCTATACCGCTCTATAACTTGTCTTATTAAAAAAATAGCTTCCATGGTTGACCTTCCGGGCATGAAACCAAATTGGTTCATAGAGACCCGTGTTATTGCTCTCAAGCGATGATCGATAACTCTCTCCCATAGCTTCATAGTATGGCTCATCAACTTAATTCCCTGGTAATTAGTACAATTTTGAATATCCCCTTTATTCTTGTAGATCGGTACCAATATACTTCTCCTCCAATCGTCAGGCATCTTGTTCGATCGAAAAATATGGTTGAACAGCTTGGTTAGCCATATTATAGCTATGTCCCCGAGGCATCTCCACACCTCGATTGGGATACCATCCGGTCCCATCGTCTTATCTCATTTCATTCTTTTCAACGCCTCTCTGATCTCAGATTCTTGGATTCTCCGCACAAAGCGTCTATTGGCGTCATAAAAAAAGTCATCCAACTGAAAGGTTGTGTCCGTATTCTCACCATTGAACAATTTGTCAAAATACTCTTGCCATCGATGTCAGATCTCATCCTCCTTCACCAAGAGATGCTCCCTTTCATCCTTAATGCACTTATCTTGGTTAAAGTCCCTTGTCTTTCTCTCACGAACCCTAGCCATCCTATAAATGTCCTTCTCTCCTTCCTTCGTACCTAAATATTGGTAAAGATCCTCGTACGCTCTACCCTTTGCCACACTTACAGCTCGCTTTGCTGTCTTCTTTGCCACCTTGTACTTCTCTATGTTGTCCACACTCCTATCATGGTACAAACGTCTATAGCATTCTTTCTTCTCCTTAATAGCCCTTTGGACTTCCTCGTTCCACCACCAAGTATCTTTAGCCTCGCCTCCACTTCCTTTGGTTACTCCACACACCTCTGAGGCCACCTTCCGAATGTTGGTTTGTCATCTTCTCCCACATGTTGTTTATGTCCTCTTCTTCCTTCCAAGAGCCCTCTTTGATAACCCTTTCCCTGAATACCTCTGACGTCTCCCCTTTTAGTTTCCACCACTTTGTTCTTTCAATCTTTAGCTTGTTTATCCCTACGTGCACGCACCTGAAAACGAAAGTCTGGCACCAAAAGCTTATGTTGAGAAACAACACACTCCCCTGGTATCACCTTGCAACCCAAGCATGCTCGTTTGTCCTTTCTTCTTGAGAGAACAAAGTCAATCTGGCTAGAGTGTTGTCCGCTACTGAAGGTCACTAGATGAGATTCTCTCTTTCTAAAGAAAGTGTTGGCTATCATCAGGTCAAAAGCTACCACAAAGTCCAGAACTTTCTCCCCCTCCTGATTCCTACTACCATACCCAAAACCTCCATGAACTGCCTTGAAACCTGCGCTTGTAGTACCTACATGCCCATTAAGATCTCCTCCTATAAAAAGCTTCTCACTACCTATCAATGTCTGAATGAACATGAGCAAAAAAAAGATATTTTTAAAGGTACATCAGAGAGTGTATAGATGTGCCCATCATGCAGGCAAATATTCATGTGCACAAATTATATAGACAAAATACGACATATTCAATATATTCTTGAATAGTGACATAGTGTAGGAACATGATTAATAGGAAACATCAAATCATGTGGGAATACACCGCAATTCATCATCACAAAATAGCTTCAAGAAGCAACATCTGTAATTCCTACTATTATCAAGTTAGATATATACATTAACCCCCAAAGAGAAGCGTATTTCTTTTCGTATACAAAATAAAATATGAAAATAAGACCATACTCACAATTCTTGCAGTCTCAGGTACAGGCTCATATGGACTGGTGAACGATTCGCCTGTTATGAATGGATGATATAGAGCCTGAAATAGGTTTCAGAAAACAATCAATTTAATTCTAGATGACACAAAAATGTTATTCTGAATATCAACTTCTCGTGAATGTGTAGTGCATGCAAAATCGATAAAAAAAATTATAATACCAATAGGTCAGTAGGAGAAAACATCTAGGCATGCCCTAAGCCCCTAACATGAGAATGTAGATAACAGTTAGGAAATGAAATTGTGCCAATCGCAGCAGCCATACCTGCAATGGTGACCATCGCTTATTTGGATCAAATTCAAGGAGTCCCTTCAAGAAATCAACTAATCCCAAACGATCTGCTTTTTCTGTCTCTGAATCAAAATGCAAGACCTGAGAACATAATATCAAACTTGCCAAGCTTTATTGTAAGAACTCTCACTCGTCTATTCAGGAAACCAGCTAAAAAATGTCAAATTTACAAGTAATAAATTCAATAATGTAGTTCTAAGTTCCAACGGTAGTCTATACTGTACAAATGAACATGATGTGAACACAAAAGATGACGCTTTTAACACGAGGAACTACACAACTTAAGAAAATACCAACATCATGTTTAATAAATAACAAAACAAACATGAAAATGGCAAAGCAATAAAATTAGATTGACCTGACTAACAAAGAATAAGCATACTATACATATGAGTTTAGCAACTGAAAAGAGACATTAAACAAACCTGTCAGTTCGGAATTGTTCCAAGGATAGGTACATATGAGTTTGTCAAGCTTCAGGTGTGGGAAGTACCACTTTCCCATCTTTGGCCTCTTGGAATCTCTCTGTTATAGTGTTATTAGCACAAATAGTCAGGCAGTGCACAGTGACAGAGTATAAACCAAAGGATCCAGAGTCATTTTGGGTGAAATCACAAGAAACTTACCACTTCAACCTCTTCTTCACTTAAAATTCTGTATGCGCTAGAAAGACCAGTAGGTGCCTCATTGCTAGGATATATACTTCCAGCATGTTTAAAAAACCTTATAGTGTTTTTAGCTTCCCTTAGCAGTTCATCTGGTGGTTGGCCCCTGCAAACATATGCCCAGGTGTGTTAAATTCTTAGCTGAGTAAAGGAGATAATAAAAATATAAGATTGACTACATGAGACTCAATAAAGCATTAGCATGCAGCCATTAACATGAGCATGATTGCATGCAAAATGAATAGTTTAGAGGTAAAAAAAACTTGCCTGAGAATTTTCATCATCCGCTGAAGCACATCATATTCTGATGCTCCAGGAAACAATGGCAAGCCTAGAAACAGTTCAGCAACTATGCAGCCGAACGACCACATGTCGATCGCAGTAGTATATCTGTTAAATGTTAAGGTTCAAGAAAGCCACTTGAACTTCACCTAAGAAAATGCCAGAACAGCAGAATGGCAGCACTTTATTGAAAAATATACATTAGTAAGTAAACAGTGTTCCATAAAAAAATTGCTAACAGCTTTTACTACCTCCGATCACAAATAATTGACACATTTGACTTTGTATACATCTTCTATTCATATTCTTCATAGCTAGTATCTTCTAGAATGTGTTCTTAAAATCCTCCAAAACTATGAGATCTTGTAATCCTTTTCCAATACAAATCTACACATATGACATGTCTCCAAACTAAAAGATTTAGAAGTTGCCGTTGATGCTTGTAACTCTTAAGGTTTGACCAAATCTTGTCCTAAATGACATGTTTTTGTGACCGGAGTAGTGAGTGAAATAAAAACACTTCCAATAGCTATACAGGATACGGATAGCCAAGGAGAACCTCTGGAGACCTGTAATAGCGGCTCTAGCAAAATATAAGGGAAGAATCAATACCTTATTTCAGTTAACCAACATTACTTAGATAAGAAATAAAAAAATTGATCTACAAAGTTCAAAAAAAAAGAAAACCTGGATGTATGAGTAAACCGTTTTACCCTCCAGACATGCTGATCCAAAATCAATAACTTTCACTGCTGCAGCTGTTGCGACACTGTAAATTCATCTTACGCCATCAAGCTACAATGTTCTTTAAAGTAGTATCCCAAAAACTATAATGGAAAGTTCCAACGATCAAAAGGGTAACTCACCTGGGAGCTAACAGGATATTTTCTGGCTTCAGATCACAATGAATTATTCCAGCTTCTCTCATCACAACCATGGCATCCAATATCTAAAAACATAAACAAACACAATTTGGTAACATAGCAGTAGATAATTGGCATTCATATGATACACTAACAGATATGTCACCTGTTTTGAGAAGGCTTGAACATATTTCAGTTTAAGACCTCTTAAGTGGTTCCTTTTGAGCAGTTCATACCTGAAATGGGAGCTTGCAGTGTGAAAAAAAAAACACGGGATGAAGCTGCTAGGCAAAAAGGTTTTAAGAAATCAGCTTACAGGTTTTGACCCAGCATCTCAAAAGCTATACACAAATGATTCTGAAATGACAGATAATCAAGCATTCGGACAATGTTATGCTGATCATCAGGATCAAATTTCTGATTTAACTGCACGTACATCCAGAATCATAATGGTTAGTCGCACCTATTGAGCAAAATGAAGTTAAGTTTCTAATGAACTATCATACCGTTCTTAATAGTGAAACCTCCATGATAGCTTGATGGTAAAATGCAGGCTGGTTTTTTATCACCTTCACAGCAACATAGGCGTTAGTTTGTGTGTCCCAGCACTTAACTACTTGACCAAAAGTTCCCTGCCCAAGCATTTCCTTGACAATAAACCTAAGTACAATAATAACAAGGTACAGTTCAATATCATGAAACAAGCAAATATGGCACAGCGAACACCAAGTGAAAGAAGAACAACCTTCTGTTTGACATCTTATTAACCAACTCCAAGTTAACGTACAACATGAGGTCCCAATTTGCATTGTCAAGTCCATCATTGTGGGCTGGGGTAGAGGGACTGGTGAGGAAGCGTTTTGGATTTAGAACCTCTGAGTACTTAAACTCAGGATCACATTGTAGATATGTCTGAATGATGCCTGCTGTTAATCGTGCAACAAACTGCATTGTAAAAAGAGTCAGCGAACACCAGAGCATCAAAAGTAACAGAAGATAACATCACAAGAAGAAGTGTTTCTACATCAGAACAGAACATTACACATACACACAAGGAAGAAACCCATAACAATATGTCACAAGCAAGTGCTGTATGATAGGCTTTTAGATAATATCACATGAAAGAAGGGTTTATACAAGAGAACAGAACATCAATATACACATACACACAAGGAAGAAACACATAACAATATATCACACGCAAGTGCTGAATGATACTGGTTCGGTCTTGCTCAGATGCTCATCAAGCCTGAAAAGAGCTAGCCAAAACACTCATTAACAACACACTAGCAAGGGAATATGCTAAAACAACTAGAGGTGAGTACTACATCCTAGAACATTCTTACCATATACGCTAGTCAATGTTATTAAGCGTTAAAATTCTTTCATTCTCAATATGAAACCTCCCTGCAATTGTACGCAGTGCAACAATTTTACTTGAAACCACAATAACACACGAGTCCATCGACGAACCAGAAATCGTTCCACTCTTTTAAACCAGTTAGACCAGGAAAAGGTTGAATAGAACCTATGCACAAGCAACCAATCAAGCAACAACTTGACGCGACAGTCAAATGATCAGTCTACGGGCTTCAGTTGATCACCAGTATACAAAAGAAAAGGGAATTCAGCTACACTAACATGCTACTTCCTCATAATTCCAACGAATTTGAATATGTGGAAGCAACAGAGCTACTTCCTCATACTTCCCATGAATTTGATGATGCGGAAGCAACAGAGAAAAGGGGTTGAGAACAAGCCATACCGGTTTCCGCTTGACCCCATGAAGGCTGCTGACGCGGGCAGTAACCCCATTGGCGGAGGCCGACGGGGACGCCTCCGGCGAAGCAGCGGCGGCCGCAAAACGGCCGAACGCCGTGGCCTCGCTCGGCCTCCACGGCGGCGCCGCGTCCTCCGGCCTTCCGCTGCTGCCGCCACCCTCCTCCATGCCCAACCAGCTACACCGCAGCGCTTCGAGCTCTTACTGAAGAGAACCTTCGCTTCCACCTCCAATCGCGACGATCACAGCATCCACAGGAGCAGCCGAGCAGCGGCCGGAGGAATCCAGCTCCATCCTATGCGGTGGCGGCCATTCCAATGCTCCCTGATCCAAATCCTCTCCGGTCAATCGGAATTGGGGCAAGGACGGACGGCCAAGCCGGCGGGGGATATCAACTACAGGTTGGACTGGACTGGACGCCGGATTTGGGATCCCTTTCCAGGATTAGGGATTTGGGATTGGGTCTGGAATCTGGAGGAGGACCGCGGCGGGGTATCAAACCACAGTCGCAGATCGCAGTCCAATCCAACCCCCTCCTCGATTTCTTCCTTCCTCGCCTCTCTCCGCCTCTTTTCTTCCCTTCTTTCCTTGTGGGGAAGATATACTTCCAGATTTAATTAGCTGCGAATCCAATATATTAAATAATTAACGACGAGATACTACGAGACTGTGCCTAAATACCTAGAAATTACCTTATTTTACTCCTGCTGCTGACCGCGCCGCTCTCTCTCACCTAGAGATGAAAACGGATTGAATACACATGGATATCACCGATATTGTATTTATTTTTATATTTATGTCCGAATTTGAATTTAAATATGAATATTGTCAACTATATCGGATAGGATATAATTGGATATTGATATCATAAATATACAATTTAAGTATTTGGATATGGATACGATATCGGATGTTGGATATCTGGACTCGGATATGGACGGAACTTGACCCCGAAAAATATCGGTACCGTTTTCATCCCGACTCTCACCTGTAACCCATGCGCCGTGCCGATGTGTCCCTCTCTGCGAGTGGGCCCAAACGAATCGCGACCGGCGGGCTGGAGATAAGGATGGCAACGGATCGGGTTTGGTGCGGGTATCCGCGGGTTTCGGGTTCTACGGGTTCGGGTTTGGGGATAGTTTTTCACCCACGGTTTTTGGGTTCGGGCCCCGAAACCAATCGGGTTCGGTTTCGGGTTTGGTTTTCCACCCGTGGATATCCAATGGATATCCGAAATAAATCATTTGAAATTAAAACTCATGTTTTATAATATACTAATAATAATTTGTTTACTTAGATTATTAAATTTATTTAAAGTTGACTCATGAAAATATTTATTATTTGTTGCCTCTTGTTTATACATGTGAATGCGTATATATATCTGTGGGTTTCGGGTATCCATTCGGGTTTCGGGTATCCGCGGGTTTGGTTTTGGTGATGGATTTCCACCCGAATCGGTTTTTGAGGCGGATTCAGGTTTCGATTTCGGGTTTCGGTTTTGAGTGCACGGAGACTTCATCCGATCCGAACCCGACCTGTTGCCATCCTTAGCTGGAGAGGGGAGAGATCGAGCTGGTGGACAATCCAACGGTTGACAATGTGCGAGCTGGAAAACGGCGGGATGGGTGGCCCCTCGACGCGGAGCTCACGTGACGGAGGGTGGGGTAGTGCCCAAGGGCCACGTAGAGTTGCGTGGAGCCCGCGTGCCAAGGACGTGTACACCTCGAGCACCTGCGCGGCTGCGCTCTTCCCTGAAGACGTACAGGTGAGGTGCACCGGCGGCAAACGTGTCTAGGAGAAGCGCTCTTGGTGGTGTCTATCTGTTGCAGGCTTTCAGCACATGCAACCTGGGACACTAAAAACCACAATGTGCTCGAGCCGAGTAGCCCGACTATACACCACGCAGTGCATGCGACTTTGTGACAAAGCTGCTGCAGTTGTGCTATTTTTCTCCTTGCTTTTGATAGCACATGTGAATAGCAAGCACGCATTTCCTGTCAGTCTGTGTACCCTGGTCGTTACTCGTGCTCGCTACACTCCAGAACGTGCGCATAATGGAGCCGAGGAGAGCGTTGCCGACTCCTCGTCGTCCCTATATATAGCGACCATCCGCTTGTTCGGCTGGCTTTGCTGGTCAGCCCAGTTACGCGGGCACTGTTTAGTACAGTGTTTTTTTATTAGAATAGTATTTTCTCTCACAGCAATCTAGTTAAAAAAGTATTTTAGCTTATTTTTCAGATCAGCCGAACAATCTATATAGTACTGTATTTTTCCTCGTGCATGTTCCATGGCTCTCTCTCCGATGGCTGATGGAATAATTCATAGGTTTGCCATTTCACTAGAATTTTTCACAATATTACCGCATATATAATTTGTCACGGTGAGCATCAATTTTTGGTCTAAGCTACTACTCCATATATAGTACACGTTCATTGCATGACATGTACGTGAGTTAATAAATATAGGTGTATGAGAGGTGTCATGTGTGTATGAGTGAGTTTTCTCGTCGACATAATCAAAATCAACAATTTTAAGTGTGTAGAGGTGCGAGTTCATAGGTCAATTATCTGAGAGAATGACCATTTTCGATTTTAACATCCCTGGGAGACTATCTAACCGTCTCATCTTGAATTTATCTTCTAAATCGTCATTTAGAAAGTCATTGGAACAAAAATCACTATCTATATCTTTCTATTCTTTTATATATCTTGTATATCTTATTATGTGCACTTTGAACAACCAACTGGCTCTCTATGGCTCTGTTCGGTACAGTTTATCTGGGAAGCGCTTCCCAGATAAACTGCACAAATAGAGTAAAAGCAGCGGTCAAAATAAGCTGGTCTGATCTAGTTTCTGCTTTTTAGTACAAATAGAAGCTGTGGGAATAAGCGTGGTCAGAATAAGCTGCTGAAAAGCGTGATGTTTGGCTGTTGATTTTAACTTATTTTGGCCATAACAGTTTATAAGCTATACCAAACAGGCCATATATCTTTGGTTAATGATAAATTAGAAATAGAGAACAAACAGTAGCTATAGATCTAATTGAAAAAAATTCTCAGGTGATTTCTTTTCATCATTAACAAAATCTATATATACTATCAATACGCAGCATGTTCGGTTAGCTGGTTCGTATCGTTGCTGGTTCGTGAAGAAGTACTGCTGGCTGGTTTGTATAAGAGAAAAATACTATTCCGACTAAAAATTTACGATCGTTTACGACAAGCCACAGCTAACGGAAGATATGACTCATTTTTCCTTCAACTTTGTATATCTGATATATTGCTATCGGGTCCGATCCAGCCATGTTTGATGTTTGGGCACCAGCCGGACCCAACTGGTTCCGGGCCCCGGGCCTCCTGTGCGGCCGAGCCCGATCCCTCACTTCTCCTTCTCCATCGCAGTGGCCCTATCTCCAGCAGCGCCGCAAACCTCTCGCCGCCACTGCCGTCTCACAGCAGCACCGGCACGCGCGGCGGCGCGGTACGCCGCCGATGCCGCGGTAGAGCACAGACGCCGCACAAGCTTCGCTTTTCCCGTACAGGCGCGTGGCGAAAAAGCCTAGGCATGCCTTTGGTCTAAAAGTGCCCGCATGCGGCATCCCCTCCTCGACCCACCTCGCGGTGAAGCATCTCCTCCTAGCACGGCAGCACCCCAGAGCCCTAGCACAACCCTCGGGCTCCATATCCCCGCTCTGGCCATGTCCGGCCGGAGACAGGCGTGGCAGTTTGCGGCCGCGCTGGTCTTCTTCCACGGCTCCGAGTACGTCCTCGCTGCCGCTTTCCACGGCCGCCAGAACGTCACCGCTACTTGTGAGTGCGCCATGACTCCATGTCTCTTCTGATTTGAGTGCGGCTTGGACTGTGTTCGTGAAATTCGGTGGATTTGAAACTGGTGTCGTGCAAATCCTAAATCTGGAGTAAATTCTAGCGCTCTACTGAGAAGTTGAAGCAAATCGCTGCGTGAGTTGAATTGTGCTCGTGAGGTTTACTAGATTTGAAAGCTATTCCTAGATTGCACCTCAGTCTCGTTACTAGATTCTAGCAGTCTCACTGAGTAGTTGAAGCAAATTGCTGCTGAGTAAAGATGTGACTATGTCTTGGCAATTTCTTGCTTGGGTTTGAGCTGTCATTTGACCTAGCCAGAGTATTTGTAGTAGACTTTGTAGTCTATATTTTGTAAACTGCTTTTGCTGTCTGATCTATGTTAACTTTAGCAGCTAGCCCCTATCTATTCCATTTAACAGAAACAAGCTACCAAGTGTTGCTCCTAATGAATTTAGAAATTAAGGAACATATCGTAATGGGATTTTTTTAGTTAAAAGCTCCAAAATTGGAAAGTATGATCAAAATTCACCAATGGAGCAGGTTTTGACAATTGACAAATGAAACTTATAACTAATTAATTGGTTCATAAGTCATTAGTTTTTTTTCCACACTGGACGAACCGAATTTTCATTACGGTTAGTAAAGAATTTACACAGGTTTCAAGTCATCTACCCAGTTTCCGAGACATTACTTTCCCTCCAGCCCAAGCACAAAGGGCTCAGCCAGAGAAGCAACCAAAAAAGCGATGGCGGCTACGCCACATCCAGCAAACAACAGGTTTCAGACCGACATAAGAAGCTAACACTGAAAACTGACCCAACTTAATACAAGCCAGATGAGGCTGCCACGGCATGCAGGCCAGCGATGACTGACTTCCAAGCAGCAAAGAACTGAAGCCTTCAAGTCTTGATGATCGCCTGAGAGTCACCCCCCTTCTGTTGGACTTGTTGGTGGAATTGCAAAGCCACTGACTTCAGAATCGCCGCCCCATGTTCCATCTGAGTTGCAACCTCTTGTTTCTGAAGCCCTGCCCAATATACCAGCATAGAACAAATCAAACATAAAATATCTGTAGGAGCCTTTACTCTCTTCCCCTCAAAGCAAATAGAGTATGAATTGATTAGTTACTTTTAACTGGGCTTGTGCAACTGTAGCTTGCATTTGGCTAGCTGATGTAGTATGCGATCAAACTAGGGTTCTTTCCAAAACAGGCACTAGGTTACACCAATGTTCACGGTATTCTCATTTCAGAACACTAATGCATACATAAATATTCTCTGAAACATAGCCTAGTGTGATGCTGGTTTTGTTTTAAACTGTTAAATCTTTAAATTCGCTCTGATGGCAATGGCGAATATATCAAGAGTTCTCAAAATTGTAGTGGTCTTTTGTGGACAAGAAGTCCAATCCACCAAAACTGTAGGATGGTCGATATTCAGTATTCAAATAACACAGCCAAAAGCCCAAAACTTTTTTTTTAGCAACTGGACACTGATCAAACAGCACCTGAAGAAGCATTTGGCATGCGTATGTTGATACTATTGATTATTAGCTTTTTTTCCTTAATTTCTTACAGTTTAGATTATACTTTGCATTATCCTATCTTTATTTTTGGCGGTGTTGTTAGTAATGAAGTTGCTTGTCTTGCAGCACTTCTTATTAGCAAGCAGTATGTATTGGCAATGGGTTTTGCAATGCTGGAACACCTGACAGAAATTCTTATTTTCCCGGAAGTAAAGGAGTACTGGTTTGTCAGTAATACTGGCCTTCTAATGGTTATTGTCGGTGAAATTATCCGTAAACTTTCTGTAGTGACAGCTGGACGTGCCTTCACGCACGTTATAAGAACTTGTTATGAAGATCAGCATCAGTTGATCACCCATGGACTGTATAGGTAAATGATTCTTTACTTTTTGCAATAGTTCCAAAATTATTGAGTTACTACTTTACATTTGCACTACAACAATTCAGAAGTTTAATTTGTTCTATTCTGCTTAATTATACAGGTTTATGCGCCATCCTGGGTATTCTGGCTTTCTTATATGGGCAGTAGGAACCCAGGTTATGCTGTGTAATCCATTATCAACAGTTGCATTCACATTGGTCTTGTGGCGATTCTTTTCAAAACGGATACCGTATCCTGCCTGAAAAATATTTTATAGACTCTTCATCTCAATTATTGAACTGTCAGAAGCATACCACTTTATGTGTTTTCATCACCCATTGAATATGAACATCTTCGTGAAAAGAGTAAAACTAGTTTTTCTTGTGATTCCTTCACCCAGAGCAGGTATGAAGAATTTTTCTTGAGGCAGTTCTTTGGCTCAGAATACGATGAATACGCACAGAGAGTACACTCTGGATTACCATTTATTAAATGAAAGTATCGCACTTGCAAAGTATGCCCTTGAATCCTTGACTTTTAAGTTCCTATTTGATACCATGTACTTCAAACTTTAAGATTTAACTAGCTGCTCTTCATGTTTTCTTTAATTTTCAAACCCAGCGGTAGTGCTATAATAAAACCGGTGGATACATGCTTTCTCCTAAAAGAAAGAGAATTTGAACAATAATAATATCATAATTTTGTTTCTTTTCTCATAGGAACATGTGTAGTTTAAATATTTTATCCCTAGCCCAGAATTATAGCTATTTTGTGCACAATAACTTCTCACATCTATTTTACAATAACTTCTCACATCTATTTTTCACATTTAAAGTGCTTTCTTTACACTATATTGGAAAGTATGTATGGTTCATAATTTAACATGTCCTTGTGGCTTGACATCTCACATTTTACTTGTGTTAGATGTATAGGATGTGTATGTGTTTTCCCTCTACTTGGAGGGCTTCTTTGCATATGTACATTGTGTATACTTGCCCTCTTGGGCCTTGCAATAGAGTCCGTTGCTCATTCTCTAACATGGTATCAAAGAGCTAGGTTTTCTTACCTCAGACCAATCCCACGCGCAGCCATCGCGAACCCGCGCCGCACGCTCGCGCGCCACCGCGACGCCCTCCCGCGCCACCGCGCCGGCCCGCCGCCGCTCGCGCAGCCCTGCACGCCAACGCGCCGCCCTCCCGCGCCACCGCACCTCCCTCTGCCCTTCCGAGCGGTCCTGCGCGACGGACGCCTCCCTCCCGCGCGCCCCTTGCGGCCTCGCGGCTCCCTTCGTCCGCGCCTGTATAGCGAGCCGCTCACTCGCTCCCGTGTGTCGGTCTCGTGCTACTGAGCCGGCCGGTCCTCCTCTCCTCTCTGCTAAAAAAAAACTCGTTCTCTCCTCCATGGCGTCCCCCGGACGCCCTGACCATGTTCTGGTTCCTCGGTGCCCTGTCATTTTCAATGGCACCAATTGGGGCGATTTTGTTTTCCATATGGGGGTCCACATGGATGGGCAGCTGCTTTGGGGCTACCTCACGGGTGAGCGGATCTGTCCTCCCTGTCCTTTTCTTCCCACGCCGCCCACATACCCGCCAGATGCTGATGATGATGCCAAAAATGCTTTACTTGAGGCATTTGAGGCTGAGATGGAGAGCTACCAGTCTGATCTCGGTGTCTATGAGACTTGGCTGCGCGAGGAAAAATCTGCTAAGGCTATCTTACTTGCGAGCATGGAGGTCGATCTCTCGCTATCCCTTAGAGGTCTTGCCACTTCACACCTTATGTGGGATCACCTCCGTCGCAGTTACGAGATTCGTAACGAAGCGATGTACCTTGCTGTTGTTGAGGAGGCTCAGTCGCTTCGTCAGCTTGACTCCACGGTTGAGGACTTCCACCGTCAGATGACAGCTGTCTGGCATCGCCTAGATAGTTTGGGCGCTGAGTTCCGCAGTGGTGGTACTTGCCGGTGCTGTGACCGTCACCGGGACCAGAGAGACATTCTTCGCCTTCACGAGTTTCTCTCTCTGCTTCATCCCGAGTTCGAGACTGTTTGAGCACAGTTGCTGACTCGTCGTCCGCGCCCATCGCTCTCAGAGGCGATGCCTGAATTACGAGCTGAGGAGACACGTCTTCGAGCTGGGGGTGTGACTCGTGTTCCGCCGCAGCCCTCCGTCCTAGCAGCCACACCTCCCCAGGTATCCCCGCCTCCGTCTCAGCCCTCTCCTGTGGTGACGGGGGCACCTTCTGGTGTTTAGTGTGGCTACTGCAAGCTCTATGGCCATGAGGAGAAGGATTGTCGCAAGAAGCAGCGCGATCGATCAGGGCGTCGTGGTAGGTGCTCTTTTCAGGGCTCTGGTGGTTCCTCTACTTCACAGAGCACTCGTTCCGTGTCTGCAGCGGAGCAGGAGGTTCTTGCCCTGTTTCGTCGCCTCACTACTGCAGCTCAGGCCTCTGGTCACGGGACTACAGCTCAGGCTTCGCACCGCAGATGGCACTTCTCTTCCTGTTGTTGGGAGAGGTGTTCTTTCGACCTCTTCGTTTGGTGTTCCTACTGTTTCGCATGTTCCCAAACTCACTATGCAACTCTTGTCTGCGGGTCAAATCACTGATCATGGCTGTCGCATAATCCTTGAGTCTGATTCTTGTTGTGTTCAGGATCTCCGTATGGGCCTTCTGGTGGGAACTGGGCTAGGTGCCGGGACTCCCAACGCCTTTGGGAGCTTGATCGGTTGCGTCTTCCTTCACCTGTTTTGGCTCCCACATCACCCAGTTCTCTAGCATCCATGTCAGCTGCTTCGTCTACCACTTCTTTTGCGCAGTGGCATCATCGTCTTGGCCACCTCTCTGGTTCTAGATTGTCCACTCTTGTTGGTAGTGGTGTGTTAGGTCCTGTTTCTGGTGACACTACTCTTCATTGTATGGGTTGTAAACTTGGCAAACAGTTGCAACTCCCCTACCCTTCTAGTGAGTCTAAGTCCCAGAAACCGTTTGATCTTGTTCACTCTGATGTATGGGGTCCTGCACCTTTTGTTTCAAAGGGGGTCAATCATATTATGTTATTTTCATTGATGACTATTCGAGATTTACCTGGATTTATTTGATGTCTTCTCGTGGTCAATTTCTTTCTATTTACCAGCAATTTGCCACCATGATCCGTACCCAGTTCAACTCTCATTCGAGTTTTTCATGCGGATTTTGCTGGTGAGTACATCTCCACTGCTCATCGTTCCTACCTTGCTGAGCAGGGTACTCTTGCCCAATTTTCATGTCCTGGTGCTCATGCTCAAAATGGTGTTGCTGAGCGCAAGCATTGCCACAGTCTTGAGACTGCTCGTGCTCTCTTGATCTCTTCTATGCTTGCTCCTCATTTTTGGGCTGAGGCGGTTTCTACAGCTATTTTTCTTATAAATCGCCAACCCTCTACTTGTCTTCGGGGTTGCACTCCCTATGAGCGTCTTTTTCGGCACCCCTCCTTCCTATAGCCATCTTCGTTGTTTTGGGTGTGTCTGTTACGTCCTACTTCCACCTCGTGAGCGCACCAAACTCACTGCTCAGTCTGTTGAGTGTTTTTCTTGGGTACAGTACGGAACATAAGGGTTATCGCTGCTATGATCCTGTTGCTCGTCGGATGAGGATTTCTCGGGATGTCACCTTCGATGAGTCCCGGCCTTACTATCCTCGTTCCCCTTCCGGTTCTTCTGGTAGCACTGAGTCCCTCTCATTCCTCACTTTACCTGAGTGGTATCTTCCGCTGTCGTCTCCATCCTCTTCACCACCTCAGGTATCTTTTACTCCGCCTCCACCACCACCACCTACTTCTCCACCTTCACCACCTCCTTCTACCTCTCCACCACCAGTCTCTCCTCCACCATCATCGTTGCGTCCTTCCCGTGAGATCACTCACTACTACACTCGTCGTCCGCGCCCTGCGCTACCACTTGACTCTTCTCCGTCCGTCCTTGGACCTCATCCTGAGTTTCCTCCTCGTTATTCTCTTCGTGACCGCAACACCCTTCGTCCTCCCGATCGCCTTGGCTTCACTGTTGTCGTCTTGGCTGAGCCCGCGACCTATCGGGAAGCTGCCGTTCACCAGGAGTGGCAACATGCTATGGCTGAGGAGATTGCTGCCCTAGAACGTACTGGCACCTGGGATCTTGTTCCTTTGCCACCTCACGTCACTCCTATCACTTGCAAGTGGGTGTACAAGGTAAAGACCCACTCGGATGGCTCTCTTGAGTGCTACAAGGCTCGTCTTGTGGCGCGCGGCTTCCAATAGGAGCAAGGTCATGACTATGAGGAGACCTAAGCTCCTGTCGCGCACATGACTACTGTTCGCACTCTTCTTGCAGTTGCTTCTGTTCGTCAGTGGTCGATATCCCAGTTGGATGTCAAGAACGCCTTCCTCAATGGCGAGCTGCGAGCGGAAGTCTATATGCCGCCACCACCAGGATACTCTGTTCCTGATGGCCTGGTTTGTTGGTTGCGCCGTTCTCTCTACGGCCTCAAGCAAGTTCCTCAGGCCTGGTTTGAGCGTTTCTCCTCTGTTATCATCGATGCTGGTTTTACGCCAAGTGATCACGATCCTACTATTTTTGTTCACACTTCCCCTCGTGGTCGCACCCTTCTTCTTCTCTACGTCGATGACATGATCATCACGGGCGATGATTCCCAGTACATTGATTTTGTGAAGCAGTGTCTCAGTGAGACATTCCTTATGTCTGATTTGGGTCCCCTTCGTTACTTCCTTGGTCTTGAGGTCACCTCCACATCTGATGGTATCTTTCTCTCTCAGGAGAAGTACACTCAGCCTTTCCCGTGCTGCTCTCACTGATCACCGCACTGTTGATACTCCTATGGAGCTTGGTGTTCACCTACGACCCACTGATGGTGTACCACTTGCTGATCCTACTCGCTATCGTCAGCTTGTTGGGAATCTTGTCTACCTTGGGATCACTCGTCCTGACATTTCTCACTCTGTGCATATCTTGAGTCAGTTTGTCTCAGCTCCTACCCAGCTCCACTATGCTCACCTCCTTCGTGTTCTGCGATACCTTCGTGGAACTATCTCTCGACGCCTTTTCTTCCCTCGTTCTAGTTCTCTTCAACTTCAGGCGTATTCTGATGCGACCTGGGTGAGTGATCACTATGATCGCTACTCTCTCTCTGCCTATTGTGTTTTCCTTGGCTCCTCCTTGATTGCCTGGAAAACCAAGAAGCAGAGTGTAGTTTCCCGCTCGAGTGCTGAGGCTGAGCTGCGTGCTATGGCGACTGTGACTACGGAGGTGATATGGCTACGATGGCTTCTTGAGGATTTTGGTGTGCTCGCCACTGCACCCACTCCTCTCTCTTCTGACAACACCGGTGCAATCAGTATTGCTCGAGACCCAGTCAAGCATGAGCTCACCAAACACATTGGTGTTGATGCTTCCTACATGAGATCGCAGGTGCATGATCTGGTTGTGACGCTCCACCATGTGCCTTCAGATGTTCAGTTAGCTGATTTCTTCACCAAGGCACAGACCCGGGCTCATCATAGATTCCTACTCTCCAAACTCTGTGTTGTAGATCCACCATGAGTTTGAGGGGGGTGTTAGATGTATAGGATGAAGGGCAGGCCTGGTGCAGTGGTGAGAGCTGTCTCACTGAGTCACCAGGTCGTGGGTTCGAAGCAGCCTCTCCGTAGATTTTTCGGGGAAAAGGCTTGTCTCGGTTTATCCCTTCTCCAGACCCCACTCGTGTGGGAGCCTCTGGCACTGGGTCTGCCCCTTTTTGTTAGATGTATAGGATGTGTATGTGTTTTTCCTCTACTTGGAGGGCTTCTTTGCATATGTACATTGTGTATACTTGCCCTCTTGGGCCTTGCAATAGAGTCTGTTGGTCATTCTCTAACAACTTGCACATGAATTGTGAGCAAATGTGGCTCACATCATTTTGCTACATTATTTCTACTTTGTGAAAGAAAAAAAATTAGGATCCACCAGTAAGATTTCCAATAAACTATAGCTTGAACAATGTGGTTCAATAAACGTATCTTGCAGTCTGTGTACTGTGGTTACTAAACAGAACATTCTTGTTCTTTCTTTTTTGATACAGCACACCCTGGAGATAGGATATTCATACTGTGTTTGATTTTGTTGTAGGTATGTCGAAGTAAAGCACCAAACAATATGAAATCAAGAGATAACAAAGAAAGGAGCCATTTGATGGATTGCATACGATACAAGTTAGAAATTTTATAGTCTCTAGTCAAGCAGATGAATTATTCATCATCTCATTGATCTGTGCAAATTTGGGCAACTTTACATTGGCCATTACTCATTAGATGTAAAGTTCAGGCTATTTTTTTTCACCCCCATAGTGATGTTCACCAACAGTTGAACTTGTGGCAGCACGCCATTCAGAGCCGAATGGTTTCAAGGTTATGTTTACCAGCCTGAGGTTCCTTGTGACGAAGCATTTGTTGACACATGTACACAGCTTTGTCTGGTGTCAAGCATATACTTGGAATCAGCGTGTTTGCGTCTGGACGGGCATGTCGAAATTTTAAAGTCTGGATGGGAATGTGATCAATATGGAAGGCGACATATATTCTGCTGAAGTGCTAAGAGAAACGCGTCGGTCTCCCGGAAGGATCCTATTCTCTGAAGCGAGGCGATTGAAATTGCGTCGGTCTCCGGAAGTTAACACCAGGAGACTGGCGAGGCTTTGGTTTGGTTGAAAAGCACTCGTGCATTCATCTTATTCTTATCAGTCTGCTCGACGCCTTACACAGTTTACAACCACAATGTTTGTGCTGAACACTCGGTTTGGACGTACTCATCCAAGTTTGTGTCGAAATAACTAACATTCCAACGTGTTTTGTTCTGATTTTGCATAGTTCCATTCCATAGGAATCCCAACTTTTTGATAATATATAAGAAGATAAGATGATACTACTTCATAGAACTTGTGTACACCCCTTGATTTAGAGTCAAACAGTTTAAATTAATTAAATATATATAATTATAAATATTCATTCTGTGAATAAATATTGTTATATTATTAGTTATAGTATAGTTTTTATACTAAAATCTATATATAAAGTATAAAAGTTGATACTACCTTTTATAAACCTAATGAAATTTTAGATTATTTGACAGTTTAGGAAGCGAAGGGTGTAGATTTTTGTTGATTGGAGGGATTCGAGGGGCATGTCATAGGGAGGGTTCCATTCTTTTAAGGGAGAGACTTTTCTTCACTCTCTTGAGCTCGCTTATAAATAGCTGCCACACACCTCTCCACTCCAGTCTCCAGCAGTCCAGCCTCGCAGTCTCGCCTCTACGATCACTTCAGCCCGTGGGAACATGGCCACCGCGTCGTCCTCGACTCCGCCAACGCCGCACCTGCCGTCCATGGAGCGCACGAAAGGCCCTACCGGACTCGAGAAGCTTGTCCTTCGCGAGTCACGCGGTTGGTCCGCGGAGGTAACGAACTCGATCGCCTCCCACCCCCTACTTTTCCGGGACGATTTGGGGTGCATTCCATTCCGTTGGGGAGGAGCGGAGGGTGCGAAGCTTGTGGATTTCTTTTATGATGGGGTTGAGCGTTCGGGGTTCGCCGACCAAATTCACCTGTCCGGTTAACTGAAGACGTGCCGTCGTTTGACGTTTAACATTTTAACCTTTGCCGTCCTTGCGTGAAGAAGCGACGGTGCTTTGTTTTCTGGTTGGCAAATTTTTGTTTTTCTCACTTTTAAATTCGAGAAGGATGAATTAGTGGTGCTGTCCATCTAATTGAAGTTCGACCATTACGGAGTCTTTCCATAGTTAATTTTTGCGATCTATTCCTCCACAGAGATAAAAAAAAATATTGTACAAGTAGTTTTGGTCTTGCGTCGCTATTACATTTACACCTCAATAAGTGGACTGTGAAAAAGATGGTGAAAGACTTCAAATATTATGCGGACAATGCCCTGCTTGTTGGGTCTAGTGGCAGAAGACGCACCGACTCTGCCACTTGAAAGGGAAAGGGGCCTAGGTTATAGCCTTTCGTTGTCAAGATGGATGACCATCAGGTTGTTTTGGAATTTGGTCTGATGCACATCTGATGACCTGTAGGATAGGTGCTAGCCTCCTTGAGTACTGAGGATAGGATAGGTACCTTTTTTCTGATATAATATGGAGGAACCATGGTGAATCTGTGTTTTTAGTTCTGGCATGTTTGGCTGAGGCCCTAGACCATAAAACTATATATCTAACTAATATAGTAATATGGATATTATTATTTGATATGTTTGTATTAATGAAGTTGCGCAACTGCATACTCCTACTCCATCCGTTCCAAATTATAAGTCGCTTTGACTTTGTTGGTACATCCATTTTGCTATGCATCTAGATAAATAATATGTCTAGATAAATAGTAAAATGGATAAACCAAAAAAATCAAAGCGACTTATAATTTGGAACGGAGGAAGTACATAACAAAAAGTCAAAGTTATTGTGGTCTGTGGTAGTTGCAGAAAAAAAATCAAAGCGACTTATAATTTGGAACGGAGGAAGTACGTAACAAAAAGTCAAAGTTATTGTGGTCTGTGGTAGTTGCAGAGAAGCTAATGTTAGTAGTGGGTGCTTGAGTTGTACGATACAAATGATAACTAGGTAAGCTTTTAGTGTTATCCAGTTGTCTGGATCAATCCTTCTTGACTTGACACACTAGTTAGTTAACTCTGTTAGAACTAACAGGCTCTAAAACTTCTGTCAGTGGGTGTCGAATGTCATTCTTGCATGCAAATAGGACTATAAGTTGTCCTATTTTAAAATTTGCTGTGTTCTTCATTTTTTTCTTTATCTTTATTTTTTATCCAAGTTGGAAGCGTACCAATTTGGCGAAAGGCAAATCCCTCACGCATGTAGGGCCTGGTACCTGCATGAAAATTGTAATCATGTGTCCTTGTGTTAGATCAGGTTTTAGCTCCTGTAGTTGATCAATTATCTTGTCTTTTGCAAGGTCCATCTATATGGAGGTCAAGTAACCTCTTGGAAGAATGACCATGGAGAGGAGTTGCTTTTTGTGAGCAGCAAG
Source organism: Miscanthus floridulus (assembly GCF_019320115.1). Classification (NCBI taxonomy): domain Eukaryota; kingdom Viridiplantae; phylum Streptophyta; class Magnoliopsida; order Poales; family Poaceae; genus Miscanthus; species Miscanthus floridulus. The sequence goes on from NC_089590.1 coordinate 82,534,300, forward strand.
GTATATAGAAACATTCAAGATGTCATGGATGACGGCATTGGTTAACTTCTTGATCCATTTGTGCATTAGAAGCATGGGCGATACATCTCTGTCATCCTTGTCCATGCCACAACAAATTTATTCGTTAAATAGGTTCGATCTGAACATATGTCTAATATGCTTTGTCAATACTTCATATTCTTAGTTCCAGAGTCCTTTTGAAATATCACTAAAATGTTGTTTCATTTTCTCATGACCTTAGCCCTTTTTTTTTCTTGTTTTTTTTTTCTACAAATGCAATTTTAACTACTCAACTAAGTATCCACTCATGGCTTCTCATTTATTATGTGCATGTTGCCGCATCAATTATGACACCTTTTAAACATGGTTTTGACTTGAAGTCCTTTTTCAGGCCATTTTCAAGCCTCCAAAAGCAATCCGTGGTGGAATACCCATTTGTTTTCCCCAAGTATGGCAACTTCATTTTTATTTCATAATTTATAAGCTCAAAAAATGCCTGCTCCAATCATCCGAAAGAACCATATATATGCAGTATGGAACACATGGAAATCTTGAGAAACATGGATTTGCAAGGAACCGTTTCTGGGCTATTGATGACAATCCTCCGCCTTTCCCAGTAAACACTGCTATAAAAGCTTTTGCTGATCTCATTCTGAAGCCTTCCGAAGAAGATACTAAGATTTGGCCTCACAGGTCCGTGTTAGAGACCATGCTGTTATCATGTCGATGATTGACTCTGCTCCTCATCTATCTTTAAATAAAATTACAACTTGCAGCTTTGAATTTCGATTAAGAGTTGCTCTTGCGCCTGGAGGAGATTTGATTCTCACTTCTCGAATCAGAAATACAAATATTGATGGAAGACCTTTCTCATTTACTTTTGCATACCATACATGCTTCTCGGTATCTGACATAAGGTATGCATAATTTTTTAATCAGTTCATTCCCCCTCCATTCTCAGATTTCGGTTCAGATATTGGAACCTGGAACTTATCCAATAGTCTGGAATTGGAATTGTGGACTTATCTTGCATGGCTTTCCAGTTATATGTGTTTAGTTTACTTGTTGATGCCTTCAATAGGCCGATACTACCTCCATACAGCCTGTTCGTTTGACTATGGTTTGTCGTAAACGATCGTAAATTTTCAGCCGGAACAGTATTTTTCTCTCACACAAACCAGCCAGCAGTACTTCTTCACGAACCAGCAACGATACGAACCAGCCAACCGATGAGGCTGATAATCTTTTATAAAGCACGGCTTAACATGATACGGTCTCCCAAATTATATTTTGACCCTTTGTTTATTTTATATTATATTATATTATTTATGGTTATAAAATTATGATAATTGGATAGTATATTTGATTACAAATCTGATCATATCAAGTTTGTATTATAATAGTTCAAAATTGTTAGCTAAATTATTGGTCAAAGTTTTTAAATTTTGAATCTTAGTATGCGTGTGCATCTTATAAAAGAACATGGAGGAAGGATGTATTATGCATTTATGCTTATGTCATTGGTATTAAATTAAGCTTGGCTAATGAAGCACCATTATTAGAAGCTGCTGGCAAGCATGATGGTTTCATACTGCAGTTTTAATGCAGGTAAGGTTTTCGAAAAAAAAAATTAATGTAGGTACATGCCAAACTTCTAGACCACAGGAAACGGGTCAGGCACTTTAGTTTTATGGGTAAGGAGGGAGCTGAAAGTTGGAGAGAATAAGCATTACAAAATGTTTACATGTACTTTTATCTCAATTCAAGCATATACCTGTTCAAACAATCAAGAATTCAAAGTTGTTTTTACTTACTTACTCAAGACACAAATGTCCCCAGTGAAGTACGTGTTGAAGGGCTAGAGACCTTGGACTACCTTGACAACCTTAATGCAAAAGGGCGATTCACAGAGCAAGGAGATGCAATTGTGTTTGAAACAGAGGTAACTAAACCAGCTCAATATCACAATGAAACTGTGAATTTTGCTGATTTATCAACCTTTTCTTGTGGTGAAGATTGACAAAATTTATTTAGACGTGCCATCAAAAGTTGCAATAATTGATCATGAGAAGAAAAGAACATATGTCTTAAGGAAAGATGGGCTTCCGGATACTGGTAAGTTTATTCGATCATTGATTTTGTTCCCATCAGCATTCGTTTAGCTTGTTATAACATGCTTATTTCCATTACCCTTTTCCCTCTTGTAGTTTTATGGAACCCATGGGATAAGAGGTCAAAAATCATGCAAGATTTGGGGGATGAAGAATACAAACACATGTTGTGCGTGGAACCTGCAACTGTTGAGAAACCCATTACCTTGAAACCTGGTGAAGAGTGGAAAGGAAAGATGGAGCTCACAGCTGTTCCTTCCAGTTACTGTAGTGGACAGTTAGATCCAGAGAAGGTTCTTCAGGGTTGAGAATTCTAACTTGCAAATATCTTGTATAGGTAATGCTCATCTTGCTTCGAAGCTTTTTGACTTTTTGCAATTTGAGAGCTGATAGTGATAGAGACAAGTCCAATGCAGTTAAAACTTAAGCTTCAGCAATTTTCTCAATTTGATTTATCAATATGCTTGAAAATGTGGATTAGAAATAGTATGCTTGCTCCAGTTGCAGACTGAATTCAGTTTGTATGTATAATTTGATTTTTTTTTTTGAAAGATCTGACCATGTCGGCATGTATTAATAAGGAAGCAGTTTTACAGCTGTGTGCGCAAGGCGCACAAGGTCCTCCTCAGCAGGCTGCTGAGAAGGCGATTACATCAAAGTGGATTACTCGCTAAGATGTAAAAACTCTGAAGACTCAGAGGCTTTTGCCCCTGGGAGCTTCCAAATTTTGCACTCATCCACCAACATCATGAGTAAGGCGTCTAGCGTCTTTTCTCTGTCCCACACCACCAGAATTTCACCCCTTGTGTCCAACTTCCTCCATTCGGGCTGGAAATAAACGACAGTACACCATTGGTCTTCAACCAGTTCACATACCACCACACCCAGAAGCAGACAACAACTAAACCAGCCGGTATAGGGCCAGAGATGGGTACATCGTTTCAGAGGATGTGCATCTTCTCTACATCTGCCGCTGCGAGCTCATGGGATCTCCATCTCTGCAACTCCATCGTTTCAGAGGATGTGTATAATTTGATTTCAACACAATGGGCATATGTCTTCAAACTCTGTTCATGTGATTGATAGCACAGTGACTGAAGATAGTCCTCAAGCTTTGTTAATTGCATAGTCATGTCAACATGTACCTCTCTTCCAGTTATTTCAATTTGCAATGTCATCCTTAGTTCTCGTTCCTAATTCATGAATTCTTCATTTCTGCAGGAACGACTGGCGTCGCTTACACATTACTTGGTGGCTGCTCTGGTGTTGAAGATGTTTCAACTTACTGGCCTTTGTCGTCGCCATTTTCGTCCACTTATGTGTCTTTATGGTTAGTATATAGAAGCAGGTAGTCACTGCAACAATAAGCCGCGCTAGTAGCTTTGGAATATCCGATTTTGCCCTCAGTGGACTCAAATTAGTGAATAATAGCGTCTATTGTTCAGAATTGTTCGCCGGACACATGGATGGTGCCTTACTTTACATCTAGGGCTAGGAGATGTCTTTCCTTTTCTATAGTGTAGAGGCGCTGTCTTGGACTCGTGAATTCACCTGCTACGTTATCTTTGGACTCAATTTCACCAGCTCCTGGACGGGGATATGTAAATCAACCATACTAGAAGCATACCCTAAGCTAGGGCTGGATATCGAGCTAACTCAGCTCACTCGGTCCGGCTCGAGCTAGCTTGTTAAGGTAACGAGTCAGCTCGGCTCGGCTAGGTCCAGCTCGAGCTAGAGGGGCAGCTCAGCTCGGCTCGTGTACAAGCTTGAGCTGGTTCGTTCACAAGCTTGAGCTGGCTCGTTTAGCTTGCGAGCTACTACAAAAAAAAAATAGGACACACATGTTTATAATATTGATGCTAAATCAATTCCAGAAGGTAACATCCATCATTATGCAACAATATATTATTAATACATATCAGGTTCATAAAAAATAGCAACCATGCAAATATATTGGATCATCTATCGATTGCAAGCCATCATTAACAACCAAATTGACTATGTGGGCAGCACAGCGAACATGAAAATATATTGGATCAAACTGACCATTCTTTCTAGCAAGAAGCCATCATTAAGAAACCAGTGGACGGAGGGATCTAGAATTGATCGGTTGTCTTGGTGGTGTGGGCTTGTTTGGGCCTTCCTCATGGACCCTAGATTTATGGTCGTGGGCTGATAGCTCTTGGCTCATTTCTGCTCGTGGGCCGTTCGCGAGCTGGCTTGAGCTAGCTCGTTAAAACAACGAGCTAGACTTCCAGCTCAGCTCGTGAAAAAATTAAAACGAGCTGAACCGAGTCGATCCAGCCACGAGTCGAACGAGTTGGCGAACCACGAGTGTTTTATCCGGCCCTACCCCGCGCAGTGCAGATGGAATGGCCGATTAGTGGATTTGTGAGGTATGATGACGTGGATAACAAAATGCTTATTTTTCTTGCTGACGTGGGAATTGCAGTTGCATGTGCTAGTAGATTTTAATTGTATGTGATAGTGCATTGCTTAGTTGGACAACTTGCATGTTGAGATAAATAGCTAGTGAGGTTTTGCTTAGTGGATTTTAACTCTATGTGATAGTGCATTACCTAGTTGGACAGCTTACATGTTGAGATAAATAGCTAGTAAAATTTTGCTTTATAAAAGTATAAGATAAGATTGGCACTATTTTGTTTATATTCATGTTTCCTTATGGACCATCAACATTTGTAGCCCCATTGTCATTCAAAACAATACTATCAGTCACGACCTAAGTGTAATTAGCATGCTGTGGCCAAATCGTCTAAAATAACACGTTTTCGGAGGCGTTCGTCTTCCACCAGACACTAAGCACCTCGAAAGTGAGCCACACCGGACAGTTCCGTCGAGCACACCCTAAGGGAGAACTCGAAACAATCCACGTTTTACATTTAGAATCCAATAATGAGTACGAGCTTACAATACTTAGTCCATTTTATAAATCAAGAGTTCTTGAAAATTATTTATTACAATACCAGAGTTCAGAGTACAATAATTAAACAGCAGAATAAAAATAAACATCTAACAGAAACTATACAAGGATCCGTCTGTGCCCACCAGAAGAATCCTCCACACAAGAACTACTCCTCAAGCTGCACCTGATAAACCCTGAGTACATAATGTACTCGCAAGACTTACCCGACTAGTGGGAATATTTTTCCAACTCTCAAACATATGATAGACAATATGGGTTTGATGTTTTCTTTTTGTTTGCAAAAATCATTACTAGAAATACGTCCTTAAGATCAGGTTTAGCAATCATGATTACTTTATTAGCTAACCATTCTAGATAAAAGCACATGTTCTACTTTCAAGCAAGGGTTAAGCAATCAGAACCATTTTATCATCTTTCATCTTCTAGTTTTTACTATGGTGCTAGACCAAAGCCAAGTCGTACCGTCTCACGGAAACGGTGATTCGCAAACCAATGTATCCCAGCTGGGTACCTCAAAACACACGCCCTGTTTGTACCTCAGGTACAAACAAGACCAACATAGTTCACTCCTATCACAGGGTCTAGGTTCCCGTCAAAACTTGGACTCCAAGCCTCCATACTTGAGACCTGGTCTCAATATGGTGCTTAGACCTCTACCTTTCAACGCCTCTAATAAGTCGGTTCAGAAAAAGCCAAAACCCACGACAAGAGCGTAACGAGTCTTCCCACTCCCATAAGCAAGTATGTGCTCAGGATAATAAGTTTGTGACCTGACTATCATCCATAGCAACGGACGGTACTTAATCGACACGAACAGGGGAAAAAGTGTAACCAAGCTAAGCCCATTGACCACGGGACACAACCTGTTAAATCCACCAATACCCATATAATATCCCTGCCATGTCTCTATTTTTTCTTTCATCATTTTATTATGAGAGTAATAATAATCCCCTATTATGAGCAATGGCAGGTTACTCACGCCACCGATGACCTAAGCATAGCATCTACTCAAACCTGCACTAGTAAGACTCTTAGGATAGGTATATCTATGCATGTGGTTTTTATAAAATTCCTGTAACGTAAATGCACAACGCATTTATATACGGTGAATTATAAAATAGAGGTTATGCACCGAGGCTTACCTTGGGCAGGCGTGGTGTCAGCTGAGTCGGTCAGTGGCGGCTCCGGAACCTCCTCCTACACGAGAATCTCCTCGTACTCCTCAAACTCGTGATCGCTGGTGGTCACAACCTCCACCAACTCGTTCTCTACATGCATACGATGATGATGCAACACTTAGCACTCAGGCAACAACAACTCTTAAACTAAGAATGTGCATACCAAGCTACTAAACTAGCTCTAATGACTAAGATACTAAGCTAACTATCATCTTCATCAAGCAAGGTGTTGGATTCAACTAACAAACACACAATTTTGAAATTTAAGGGTATATCTTTATTTCTACTCATGATTTAATATATATTGAAACAAAGAGCATTTAACTACCCTAATGCTTTGCCTATTCTAAGGCTACAAAAATTACAGTGAGTACATAATAATACAATGAAGCTACTATAAAATTTTTAGGACTAAAGCCATCACTAATTTACCACAAAAATTTCTACAATAATTAACTTAATATTATTAAGCATCCACAAATAATTTAATAGCTCCTAATATCAACACATATAAACATGAACTAAATACACTAACCGATAGAGCACAATTTTAGAAACCTAACAAAATTTGTTTTACAATTTTTAGACAGCTACAAGATTTTATATGATTTACCAAAGATCAGTTCAAAAATTAAATTAGAAAACCATTGCCAATTCCTTATGAAAAAGAAAACTAAATCTCCCACATGGCCCGCGCGACACAGCGCGTGCGTACCGCGGCCCGCTGGCGCGGCCCACGCGAGGCTGGCCCGCTGCGAGGCAGCCCACGACGGCGCGTTGGTAATTTTGCAAAAGGGACCTCGAACTCCTCCTAATTTATAACTAAGTACTAACACTATTTTCTCCTCTCTCAGACCTTCTCACTTAACCCCTTGACTTTTCCCTAATTCACCCACGCGCACCCTCAGCGGCTCAGCGCACATCGGCGCAGCGGGCGACGACACGGCGTGACCGTGCCGACCACCAGAGGCTCGCGCTTGCCCGTCGGTCGGGCCGACCTTCAACTATGGTCCAACCGCCTACACCAAGCAGCAACACGGGGCGATGGGACTCGCTGGAGCAACGCGCGACCGTTCACGGCTGCGGCCCAGCTACATCGACGATCTAGAGCACCTAAGAACCTAACTGGCTAGCGAGGAAGCATCAGTAGACTACCGTGGACCTAGCCGAGGTGACGGTTGGGTGGAGGATGGAGGAGGAGGTGTGGCCACGTGCTACTAAGCCATGTGGCGGCACACCGCGGTGGCGCGATCGTGTCAGCATTGACGGGGAGGCGGTAGCGGTTCTGTAGCAAAACTGACCAATTATACGAAATTAAGTAAGAAAATCATCCGCCAGAGCAGACGATTTAGCAAACTTAAGCCCGTATAACCCGGTAGTCCGTGAAATCACGAAGGATTTCAAACCAACTTCCATTCCAGCCAAGATCGTAATCAGTTTAGCGGTCACCATCACATATTACATAAAAGTTTGCATCACGGATACATCAGAGTTTCAACCTAGTTATTACAAAACCAGTTCGAATAGAAGTAGCAAAAGTCATTTATTCAAACCACACACACGCAGAGTTCCAATATAGTGCCAGCGAATGATCATCTCCAACAAAAGAATCAGACGAGACGTAAGGAATGACCATGCCCATGGTCCTAAGCATCACCCATCGCAGGATACAGGCAGTTGATACAGTAGCCGTAATACATCTGCCCATCTGCAACAAGTGGAAATAAAACACTGAGTACGAGAAGGTACTTAGCTAGACTTACCCGACATAACCAAAAATAAGTGACACCAAGGATTATGAAGGGCTTTATAGTAGGGTAGCTGACTCATTTGCAAAAAGAAGTATTTTTAGCATTTCAAGAACCTTTCTACAAGCACATGTTATCTACTGCATTCTCTTCTACTACTAATATGTTAAAGTCAACACACCTTATCAAATGCTTCAAAGATACACCAAAGCTATTATTATTAACTAATCTTGTATTAAAGAGGATTATTTTATTTCCTTTTAAACTAGGGCTACAACAGCAACCTATATTTCTGGTGCTTATAAAAATCTAAGAAAATTACATTAGTATAGTACTACTCTAAATAGACTACCATAAAATTTTCATGGCATTTGGATTAGTAAAATAGTCTACACAAAAATAACAAGCTATGGCATGATTATGAACATAAAAATACTTTGTACTGTGAAAAGTGTCCAACAATAGAATTAGTATTTTTCCTATGTTCTTCATAGCATACAATGACTGTACAAAATTTATCACATACATGTTTTATACAAAGTTTGCTCTCTAGCTAAAATAACAAAAATCAGTCATTAAAGGTACTTGAACTACACCTCAAAATTTTTCCACAACACATGCATGAAACATATTTTTCCTAGGAAATACATGACATAAGAAGATTAACAAATTTAGAATCATATTTTTCTGAAGCCTATAGATTTTTATACATATTTTTCAAGTTATCAGCAATATTCATGATTAAATAAAATTCTACAGCAAAGTATCTAAAAAATGACATGCAATAATTTTCCCAAGTAGATCTGGTGATAAGGAACCTAGATAAATTTATTTCAACAGATTTGGAACAAGTTTGAGTACCCAAACATTTTTCAAACCATTTCAAATTTCAAATAATAAAGAATAAATTGAAAATAATTTCTCTAAACGCTACTGGGCCAGCCCGCTGGAATCAGCTGGCCCACGGCCGCTTTTGGCCTGCGTGGCCCGAGCGCGAGGGAGGGGAAGACGGCCCAGCAGGGCGTCGGCCCACGGCCTGGCTCGGCTTGGCTGGCTGAGGCAGGGCCATGCCGGCGCTTGCGCTGGCGCGACGGCGCGGCTCAGCCACGAGGCCGGCGGCCATCTCCGGCCACAGCAGGGCGAGCTGGCGGGCGCACGGGATACGCGAGAAGATGGCGAATGCGGTAGGGCAGCTAGGCGGGGCTGGAGAGGAGAGGAAAAGTGACTTCCATGGCGGCCGAGCACGGCGGCGCCATGGCCGTCGGTGGCGAGGCTGAGGCGGCTCTACCTGAGCTCGGCAGGCGGCGCAAATGCGAGCACAACTTGAAGGAGGGCGAGGCGAAACTGAGGGCGCGTGATTGCCGGCCGAGATGGAGGAGCCGCGGCGAATTGCGCCGGCGGGTGCGTGGCGCGGCGAAAGGCAGAGCTTGGGGCGCTCGGCTCTGGCGGAGAGGGAAGGCAGCGCGGGAGGGAGTGAGCGAGCGCACTGGCTGTGGCAGGTGAAGGCGGGTGCGTGGGTGCGGGCGTAGGCCGTGGCTGCCGCGCGGCGGGCGACGCCGACGCATGGTCGCCACGCGGCGAGCGAGCCCTGATGCGGTCGGGGGCGTGGCGCGGCGCACGCGAAGCAGGCCGGACGAGCGGGCCAGCGCGGGAGCTGGGCCGAGGCGGGACACGTGCGGCAGGCGGGGACGCGTGGGCCGGCGCGCGAGGTGGGCTGGCGCGCGCGGGCGAGTTCGCTGGCGCGCTGGGCTGGCTTCGGCCGTGGGCCAGAAGCGAGGCGGCGGCCCGCGAAGGAGGGAAAAGCCTTTTTCAAATATATTTTCAAGGAATTTTTACATGTTATCTTTCAAATATTATTTTGAGCAAGAAAATGACCTCTTTTAAAAATGTACCAAAAATGAAAGTTGCTTAGAATTTAATTCTCTACAACTTTGCTTTTATGACCACAGCCAAATTCTTTCTAGATTTTGAATTGTAAGATTAAAGTCCACGTTTAGCTCAAAACCCTAATTTTTGGGAATTTATTTTCGAAACCAATTTTTGAATTAATTTGAATACCAACCTTGCTCCAAAAATTAAACTAAACATTGCTAGATGATTTACCATGATAGCCAAACACGTTTTACTAACCGAGCAAACAAAATCAGGGCAAAACAATTCTAACAAAGGTATGCAACATTCAGGTTTCACAACACGTTTCATATGTTTCGAAATAGTGTTTCAATTGTTATTTATATGATTAGGCATGTATGATTAGGATGCTTGATGATGCATGATATGTATGATTTGCAGTGCCTAAATGCAGGCATAACACCGGGGTGTTATAGGTTCCACTAGCGTGTGCAAGGTGAAGAGGGAGGCAAGGCTAAACTAGTGGTGCAGGTGAATTGGCTTAGGAGGGATGGTAGGAGGGATGCCCCTGTCGACGGCCGGACATGGCCTTATCGACACGGCAGTGAGAAAAATGCCAAATTGGAGCTCGATCGGGCGCCATTCAAGGCAGGGTAGGGTCGGGCAGCAAGACGACTTGATGGCGGAGACATAGGCACGTGGAATTGAAAGGAGATGACCACTCGCTGGTCAATTGCGTGGGGCGCGACTCTGATGGTGGCAGCAGAGAGAGAGGGAGAGATGGGCCGGTAGGTGGCACAACACGGCCTCGCCTTGGCAGGACGTGCTCGGCGCGACCGGGAAGGCATGCGCGCAGACACAAAGGACAAGCGCACGCGTCCTCGACCAGCCATGGCCCGCGCGGCGTAGGGCCATAAATGGCAAGGCAATGGCGAGCACGGCCACATGCGCGCGGCAGTGGTGGCCTCGAACAGGGCCAGCAGCGCCGCGCGGTAGAGGCCAGTGGTGATCAGGCCAGAGACAGCCGTGGCCGGCCACGTGCGGTAGCGCGCGCACGCGCGAGCGAGCAGCGCTGCAACGGTGTGCGCCCGAGCGTGGTGACCGCGTCCACCCGGCCAATCAACCCAAGAACATGTCGTGCTCGTATTTTAAAACACCTATAACAACTAAACGGTTGCCTCTAGACCTAAGCCATCTTCATCATACTCAAGATGGCATACGAGGCTACCAAATCGAGTTAAAACATAACACCTATTCTTAACCCGATTTCGCAAAATAAATTGCCAATCATGGCATTGTCTAGCTGTCTATATACTTAAAAATCTTCTAAGTCTATGAGCTGAATTTGATTCCAAGTTGCATTTCTAGGCTATTAGAAATGTTGGCTAGAAATGTTATTTTTCTACAGCAAGTATTTTATTGTCATCTACAAAGTCCATACTCTAACTTTATTTAAGCGCCACATATACGTTCTATAGTATTTTTTTTCAATAAAAATTAGTTTTAAACCCTACTTGATACATATGAGTTATGGAATAGCTTATCATTAAATATTTTTATTGATCATCTAAAGTTACAAAAATGTTATCTACATCTTCCATCACATGCATTATCACATAAACATGATGCTCACGACATGGTTTGGTAACTTGTTTAGAGCGTAACACCAAGGGTGTTACACATGGCAATCATTGTATCATGATAGCATGATTATAATATGATAAAATTAATAAATGTAGGGCTAAGCCTTATTTTCTGCCTCAGGTGGTCTAACTGAGCTCCTACCCTAGTTAAACCTTGTTTTATCATTAAAAAGAAGGTTTGAGATGACGTGATGGAAATGTACCCATGTCATGAATGATGAGTGCTTGTCAAGGTGACATGATCGAGTTTTGGTTGAGTTGGGTTAGCGTGATTTTATGTTTCTTAGCCTATGAATGTGCAGGTGTTTTTTTAACTATGAATGTGCAGGTGTTGGGTGCATAAAGGTGGTCGATGGCAGCAAAGAAGGTCAAGTGAGGAGTTCTAATCGATGGACCATGGGCGGTGAAAATAGAACACAAAGGCTTGGACTGAGGGACCAAGTGGCGGGAGGACGAACTAAGTATGGCTAATACTTGACACGGCGATGAGTGAGAGCCAGGACTAGACCGAGTCAAGGCAAGGCGTCGTGAGCACTTGGTATACTGTCAGGCCGTCGACACCGGAGGGATTGTGTACTGGCTACGCGTAGGAGGGTTTGGCAGTTTTAGCCTCGAAACCGTGGGCGGAGTGATTTTCATATAATCCTTGAAAGTGGCCCGATAAGACTTAACTATGTTTTTAAGAGAAATTGAACATGTGGCAACTATGTATGCTCTCATGTGACATGATCCTAGATGAAGGCCGCATAGTTGGTTAGCACGGATGGTGCTGCCAGAGAGAACCAGGTTCACTAGATTAAGTTGAGTGTGGGCCAAGGATGGCAGCTCGACTTAGTCTGGTTAATTAGATGATCCTCGCACTCATTTGTGGGATAACTGTAGTAGCCCTTGGCTTCATGGATTATTACCCCCCCCCCCCCCCCCCCCCCCCTCCAGCTTGCGAGCGATTCAAAGAATGACTCAGAGGGTGAACTGAAATCTTTTCATTGTTGTTGTTGTTTTTATTTCCGGGGTGTGTGACAACTGACAAGTGCACCCGTGGGTGTATCTCCCATGCTTTAAAGTGTTTTGGGAAATTGGTCAAAGGATTAACCCTTACTCTGCCGAGTGGTACCCAAGCCCTGTGGATGTCATAAACCCAACCCCCTCACACACACACCCAGATCCATATATAAAAAATATATTATCTTCATAAACTTGAAGTGCCGTGCCTATACTTATTGATTGGACATGATATTTTTGTTATGACACTAGCATGATCGAGTGACACTTGTACCGGCCCTGTTTGTTTCGCTGAAATTTGGCTTATACTGATTTATTGTGAGAGAAAATTACTGTTTGTTCGCTGAAAAGCACTGCTCGAAGTCGCTTTCTTTCTAAGTAGACTAGGTTGTCAACTTTGACTAATGATAGTAGATAATGCGAGCATCTATCTACTAACACAAAAAAAAAACACAAAAAGGATACAGTAGAAGATTCAAATAACTCCAAGAGAGACGTTAAAAGAAAGTGTGACATTAGGAAAATAAAATATCTAAGCTAGTTTCATTTTTCCGACCTAACAAATTTTCTATGATAAAACCATATTTTAGAAAAATAAGCAGGAGCGCCGCTATGTTTTAGGTTTTTTAATTGCATAACTTCTTCAAGAAAAAAATTGTTTGCCCCTTTGAACTCTCAATGCCCCGCGTAGCTAAACTCTCTTCCAAACCAGCTTTATTCGGTACAGATGTTTGAAGCAATGATATTCAATTCGGTAGTGCTAGGCTGCTAACGCATGGACGTTCGGGCGGACGTCTGCGCTGCACTCCGTTTCCCGCCCCCACCTGCACTCCACGCCTGCGCTCACACCACCATGCCCCCGCCCGCACCTGCGTTTCGCACGCCCACGCCTCCTGGACGCCAGACCGCGCGCAAGGATCGCTCGCGCCGCTCCGTTTCTCATGCGCATTGCAATATGTGCAACACCGATCTACTTTTGAAATATTCAGATACACACACTTGTAACATACGTTTGAAGATAGATAAATCACTTGAAACACTCAAAAACACCTGAAAAAACACTTGAAACCTTTGTAAACAGATGCAACATCAAGATAAAACACTCGCAACATATGTGTAAAACATATGCAACATCTAGATAAACACACTTGCAACATGTGTCTGAAAAAAAACAGATGAAACATTGAGAATAGAAGCTTGTAACATATGTGTACAAATATTGCAACATATGCAATGTCTCGACCTAGTTTTGCAACATCCATATAAAACACTTACAATATACCTATAAAACATCCAAAACACTTGAAACATACGCTTGCAACATGCATTTTTCAACCTTTTTCTTCCGGACGACGCAAAGCAGAGCAGGGAATGACAGGTTCCGGCCAGTTGGCGACTGAGCATGGTGGCACGACCTGGTAGTGGTCAACTACGCATGCGCCTGCCTTGGGCTCGACCAGCGCCGACCCCCTCTCCTGGCCGGCTGGCCACACACGGCGGCTGGCGCTTACGCAGCAGTTAATGAGTACGGTGGAGACGGAGGAAGGCGGACGCTGGTGCTCCGATGCGGTGGAGATTGAGGATGAGGCCGCTGGTCGGGCGGGCGTGGTGGAGAACGTCGCTGTGAGGCGGTCTCGTTGTGAGGCGGTCAGGGTGGACCACGTTGCGATGGAGCGGACACTTCGAGTGGACAGCGACTTTTACTGGGCCGTTCGGAGTGTCGTGGCCCACACCAACCTGAGCGTCCGGGCAATCGGACACCCGGTGTAAGCATCGCGTATTCAAATTTGCATTTTGTTGGAAATCAGACGACACTGATAGTTGAGAGAATTCAAATGGACTTTTCCCGTCCTAAATTGGGGCTCTTCTTACTGGGCCTTGGGCCAACATGAGTCCAGGCTCGCAGCAAGCCCACACAACACAATTTTTCCTTTTCTGATTTATACTGGTAATAAAAATGAGTGTTTTTTAGTAAAAAAAAGGGAAAAAAATTTCAAAAGGAAAAAGGGGAGGGATGGGGAGGGAATACAGGACATGAAGAATCCATACACTTCATTTCTGAAGAAACATGAAACGCGTTGCTAGTTGATTTTCAGGGCAACAGATTTGCAGATAGGGCACCAGCTCTTCTGCCGAAGCCAGTGCTGTATGCAGGAAAGGTGGTAGTAGTGTTTACATGCCATCTTGCCCACCTCCTCGCCGGCTAAATACTCCTCCTGAGAAATATTTCAAGTGAAAGAAAACATTTAGAGGTTGCAACTAATATCCTGCTACAGAACAATCTGCTACAAATGTACTTGCCTGGCATATGCTGCATTTTCTTTCACAATCTTCTTGAGAACCTGAAGCTGTGGGCATGTAGAGGCTCCTGTTCAGGCACGTGGACAATGCACAGTCTGAAAGACCTGTGTTTACAGTACCAATTCGCTCTCCCAAAACAAGCAATTCCTTCAAAGCAGAGTGTCACAAATTATATAAGTACTGGAGATACAAAGCATGACAAACAAAAAAATGTTTGCTGACTGAAGAGAGAGAAGAGGATGAAGCAATGAAGGAAATCAGAAAACGGGGTCGACAGAGTAAGGGGCCAGACATCAAGACATACTTCGTAGGACATGCCGTCGATATCCATCCTCATGCCTCTATGCCGATCATTGAATATGAAGTAGTTCTCAAGCTGCAATGCACAATGTAATTATATGATTTGCATTCTCTATATAATTTGGACTTTAGCATGGCTATTGTGTAGTGATAGAATGCCTTACCTCTTCAATTGCACCCACATCAAAGCGCAAGTATCCATTTGAGTCCTCCATGCTGTCGTCCAGGGACGAAAGGTCTCCCTGAAGACCGCTTCTGTATCTCGCCATGAATCCAGAAAGAAACCCTTCAGAAGGCACATGGTTTCTTGTTACCTGCTCAACTAGCAGCAAGTCATCGTCAGTCCTCTCTGAACTCCTCCTAGCATCTCCAGCACCATTTCTTTGCACACCGTCAGCTCCTGCATTTGCTGCACCTTCATCGGCTTTTCTTATCCTAGAAGCTGCCCGATGCGACGGCCTTGAGACCGATCGACTATTGCTCGGGGAACCAGCACTGAATCCATTCGGAGACTGTGGGCTGTTCTCCCTGTTCAGCGATCGTTTCCTTGATGTGTTGACCCTCTCCTTAAGCCGAGCCAGTAGATCACGCCCGGGACCGGGAGTGTCTCTTGACCTGCTGCCGGTTTCGCTACAAGAGCCTCCTGCATCCCTGCTGATGCTGCCTGAAGCACTGCTTTCTTGTGGAGGCTTTCTGTTGGGCTTCCGGAAAATCTGTGATCTCCGAGGGGTGGCCGGTGTTGATTCATTGGGCGCCGCCGCCCTGTGCACCTCCTTGCCTTTGGCCTTGTCAGTAGAATGCTGACCACTGCAGCCATGGCGCGAGCAGCAATTCTTGGCCTTGGGGCGCGAAGCGTCTTCTCTGAAGAGAAGAATCGATCCTCCCTTGGTGAAGAGGAGGCCGCCGACTGTTCTTCTTCCCATGTGCTCATCCATGTCAGATAATTACCTGAAATTAGAAATGGTTGGCAGAATTCAGGTACTCTGACATTTCCCGAACAGGTTAAATCATTCAGACCTTGCAAACAGGTAATTTGCTGGATTCATGACATTAACGGCCATTACCGATACACGTCTAACATGCCTGATATCAATTTGTAATTAATACGCAATATAAACTGAAATACCGTTTCGCCTTCAAACTATAGTTATACAGGCATGCACAAGAAGTAATCACCATTCACCACGGGCCATGTGGTCACAGTATGACTAAAATGGATTCAGCAGACCCAAAGAACATGATCTTAATCATTAATTTTACTAAAACGAAATTAGTCAGGTGATCCTTGGTACAATTTTACGTATTATATTATAATCAGTCTAGTTATATATGTGCCTACTCATAGTACAACCAAAGCATCTTTCTCTGTGGAACAAACGAAGTTGTTGTAGTAGCAACCTTTTTCCCTTCCTGTCTGGAATTATTTCCTATCCTGAAAGGCCAGTTTGCCCATGCCTGCAGTACCACGGCACAGCACAGTACTGTATCAAAAACAGAAAGGTGTACTGATTTTGCTTTACGGGAATCGGAATCAGATAACTAGGAGGCACCCCGACGGTTGACACATACGGATTCCATGGGGATAGTAGTACCTATCTTATCGCATAAGAAAAATATTATCTACGTCTTGTAACTGAAAAAAAAGGATGGAAAGGAAAGTTGCTGGTTTCAGACAGCCGAAGCAACCGGAACATGCAGCGGAAAACGATTCCGTCTTTCAGAGGAAAACATTGACCTGTATTCGAGGAACAAGAGGAAGTTTCTCTTTCTTTCTTTTATTTACGAAACAAAAAAAGCAGAGGAAGTTCGATATAGTAAATAAAAAGGAATTGGATTGCAGAGACCAAGAATTCAGAACTTTCGTGGGTCATCAAACCTTCAAAGTCCCAACAAAATCAATCCAGCGATCGATCACGATGGCAACAGGTATGTATGTACTCCTATACTTGCAGCGCCTATAACGCTCACAGGCAGCCGCTACAGAAGAACTGAAGAACCCAACGATAAAGGGCGAAAGAACCCTGCAAACCACCTCTCTGCCACCCTGAATTCCTTCTACGAGAATACAACAAACCTCTACCACCCTGAATTTCGCGAGGTAAACTACAAACTCGTCAACCAGTTGACACGAACAACAAAACAACACCAGGCCAAACATGAAAAGTTGTAAGAGAAACAACGAACCAAACATAGCATGCCAACATCTGAACATAACACGAGGAAGAAGAAGATGAGGAGGAGCGGCCATGACCAACCTTCCTTTCCAAGCCTTTCCTTCTAACCAGGTGATTCTCCTCCAATGGAACAGGCCCGGCAGCGACTGGATCAACCCGGAGAATCGAGGGGAGAAATAGGGAGGGGGCGATAAGAAGAGATCCGAAGTGATGGGAGTTGTTATATACGCATGGCCAAGAAACCAAACCACAGAGACAGAGGGAGCGGGGTGCGGAGCCTTGAACAGGAAAGGAGAGGCGAGGGAGACGAGGCCGGCGTGGCGGGCAGGAAGGGACGGCGGCGGGGCCCGCGGGGCAGGTTGGAGCTGTCGGATGAGGCGCCAAGCGTAGGATCTGACGAGCGCGGGGCCCGCTCAAACGGAGGCCCAGAACCGCCCCCACCACCGAATTTCCTGCCCGATAATGTGCCGGCCCGTACATGCGTGTAGTCGAGTGAAGTGGACCCCCGGAGGGACTGACAGGTGGGGCGTTGGGCCATCCTGTTGCCTGCGCATTTTTTGGGGGACATTTTTTTTGTCCGTTTTTCGTGAAGCAGTGTCAGTGTTTTCTGGTCTTTTTGGTGCACAAATATATATTACGCTATGCCTTTTTATTATTTGTTTAATTGACTCTCCGCCTCATCATCACATGCATAAGCATCAACATAAGCTAAATTTCAGCACAAGCGAACAGGGTGACAATGCATAGCAGTTAGTATATCACATCAAAATCAACATGTTTTGAGAGTTTTTTTAAGTGGGAGAATAGCACATAGCAGTCTACAGCTATTGAGACATTAAAAAGGCAGCAGTAATAATTAGTGCAGGGAAAAAGTGTTTTTTGCGTGCACTTTTCGGGCGGGAAAAAGTCTAAGATAAAATATGTTGTACCACGTATAATAACATAAAAACGTGCAACACATAATAGATATGTGTACAGATGTTCAAGTTTTGTTGGCGTGCCGTGGTGTAAAGTGAAAAATCGTTGAGTTAGTACAAAGCCCTTTTTCTTAGTGTGTGACCAGGGTGATTGGTTATTTTTAGGACGACCAGCAGTCCTGTCCAGCTAGCTGTTGGAGTACCAACTTGGATGCGGCTGTAAAGTGTATATGATGCATAAAAATCAGTACTTTAGATTGCTAAAATTGTACACCGGTACTTTGCTTTTGCACTCATTTTTCTCTCGTCTCCCTTGTGATTTGCGTTAAAATGGCAGATAATATTTTTGTGACATCCCGTCGTTCTGCAGACGGCGATCGCTGGAATTTGTTCAGGAAGAGGACGGGAAAAGTAAGCTTCCTTTCATGTCCTGTAGTTCGTGGCTCACGACTTGCTCTGACTTATACGGCACATATTCTCCTAGTAGAAATCATTTTCATGGCGTGACAAGAGGGGATTTGTGTGTGTAGACGATTTCCATCAGTTTTCATACACAGAAAAACTATACCAACTTCCATCTCATACAGCGCACGAATTCTTTTATAAAAGAGGAAAACATACTTTAGTAATTGTTTGTATACAGTGTCAAAAATTATCTCATCATGTCACACAAGAGTCAACACTAATATTATAAAAAAAATTCGCTCTGTTCTTTATCACTACTTTTCAATGAACGAACAGTGTTTTTATCTCATAACAGATCAACGTAAACCAAATTTCAAATAAACGAACTGGACCGATGTCTTTGTCAGAGACGTCGCTAGACGTTCCTGCACCACAATGGTGGCTGGTGGCTCTTTGGACACATTTGGATGGATGGATGCCCATAGGCTGTAGCGGCCCGGCTAAATTTCGGCCGTTGACCATAGGCACAAAGCTACGTTTGGATCAAAGACAGAATTTGGACGAATTTTTGTACCTAGTTCTTTCTGACAAACTGGGTTAGTTGTGATCTTCTACAGTGAATTGCAAGAACAGGCGAGTTTTTTTTTTAAGATTCCTTGGAACAAATGGTAGTACACAGGAACTGGTCAACACATAAATACGTGAGCCGATTCAGCGCGGGCGAGTACACATCACGACGGCATAAAACCGATCCTCCACTCTTATCTTTTGTTTGGTGCAAGTTACTTGAAGGCTAAATGGTGTGTATGTGCGTGTCTGGTCGGCTCGTAGCCGGAGTTGGAGTTGGACGGACTGAACCGTGCCACTACCACTAGCAGTAGCAGCGCGATATGATGACAGAGGCGCCCGGCACGAAATGCAGGCGGCGGCAGGCCAAAAGCAACCGGCAGTTGACGTACGGGGGTCGCTGGCCGCTACTCTAACTTAACGCACGGCCGCTTGCCTTTTGGGCATCCGGTTGACATGCCAGCCAGAAGCACACAAATGGCACAAGAATCCGGGCAAAATATGCATACATGCATACGACGAATAACCAAGGTCCTTGTGAACATGCATGATACACAGTTTTTTTTTGAGTGGATGCATGATACACACAGATGCCAAATGTATACGGCGAGAGGATGGGGATTATGCTGCAGGTCGATATGACCATAAGAGGCCGTTGGGGTACGGTTATGGCCTGACGGCCACTGGCATGCAGTTTTTTTTTGAAGTTACTGGCATGCAGTTTTGTTTGGTATCCACCGTTGGCTGAGGCTCTCAACAGTCCCAAGAGCAGCTAGCTCCGTCAAAACGACCTTTTGTCGTCTCCATTTGTTGAGTTCGGCAACGGATGTTGATTGCTATGCATACGCGCATGATCCAAAGCCGCAACGGAAAACTGCCTGTCCTCTTCTTTTCTGCAACGGCGACGACACAGGTGGAGAAGTTTCACTTGGCCTTCACGAGTTCTACACGTTGATGCAGGTCTTCGTTTCAACTAGTAAACTTATTGTCAAAAAAAAAAAACTAGTAAACTGGCGGTATGTCGATCTTTTCGCTATATCGTCTTGGTTTATTAGATTGAAAGTCTTGGAAATTTCGCTCGCACTCCCCTCCTCGCACATGTGCATCATAGCAGCCATGACTCTGAAGGCTTAGGCCTCACTTTGCTGCATCCCCTTTGCGTCGTCAGCATGATTACAGGGGGGAATCAAACGACCAAGCAAGCCGTCCCACAATCATGTCCATACAAGTATACAACTCGTCGGAGCCCCCATTTTTTTATGCGCTCGCCGCTCGGCGTCAGACAGGGCCGCACACATCCGGAGCGCCTTGTCTTTGCTTTCCTTTGCATCCTCATGGCCGCCCCGGGTCTTCTGACCACTTCTGAACTTTATATATTCTCCTCGTGCCGTATCAACATCATGCTATCGTGATTCTACTCAATCCTTGCCATGATGAATATACATACACAGGGCCGTCCAGGGGTTTTTATATAACTCAGCAACCGTGGCCTACTAAGCTGCGTGCTCGTCCCTCTGTAGTCTGTGACCGCATCGCATGATGCCGCGATCAGCAGCGCAATTTATTTTTGGAGTTGGTTTCATGGTTCTTGGTTTGTTTGATTTGATAATGCAGGTGCCTTTCAGTGTGTGTCTGTGTTGGTGTGATAATTCAACACGGCACGGCACGGCAGGGCAGGACACTAATCAGCTGATAACCCTCTCCTAGACTCCTATGTAGAGTGATGTCTCCTTGTTGGGTTCTCTGGTTAGCACAGCACTTGATCTGCTCCACAAACAAAATCATTCTTCCAAGTGCTGCATGGATGGATGGACTGGGACTGGATAGGACGGCCTTTCAGTTGGATTGCACCCATGGGTCTTCTCACAGGTCGTTTTCTTTCAGAGAAAGCGAAGGGCATGGAAGGCGATGCTATTTGGCCTTGTGTAGTGTTTGAAGTTTGAATAGAGGTGTCAGTTTTAGCAGAACCACAATCTGGTTTGCCTGAATTAAAGTTTTAAGAGCCACGACTTCACTTTCACCCAACCTGCAAGTTGACGCCGTGTCCAGATGTACAGAATCTACTTACTTATTAAGCTGATAGGTTGCAGCAACCAAATGCTATTAGCCCAAACTGATACGCCTCTTATATACGCTTCGTATCCCTGTCACGCTGTCAACTTCGCGTTGTGAAATGTCAGGAAGTTGCCAGAAATACAGATTGGTGGATCATCATTAAGAACAAATCTGAAACGTACTTAAAAATCACACTAGAAAACTTGCTGTGGTATTATGGATGCTTCAGCTTATCTTTCTGACAATCTGTCAACTAGTACAGATTTCAGACCACTGCTCTGAATGCTTCAGTTTGACAGTTTTCTGTACCTTTCGTTCAAACAAAAAAAAAACAATTTTCTAGACCTCTCTTTCAAAAAAGAAACGATGCTCCACTTCCAACAAGAAGAAACCAGATGTTAGCGTCACGCTAACCTGTAACATGATGCTGAATGACACTGTATGTTGAGATCAAAATCCCATCATCATTAGAGGGGCTAGTGGAGTTGTCGTGGACGCATAAGCTAGCAGGGTCGCCTAGCCTGATGGCAAGGGAACGCTCGCGCAATACATACAGCCAGTGCGTGTTGCTTCTTCGGGGCGCCTCAGTTCTGTTAAATGTCAACGTCTGACGTGAAAGATACCCAGCAAGTTGCACCTGTCATGCTCCGTTTACATACAAATTACCCAAACACATATAGTTTTGTTGCTAATCAATTGGGCTCCTTCGCTTGGCCGTTTCTCTATAAAAATCAACAAAGGAACCAACATTCGCATGTTACTGCTGACATCCTCTCACTTTTTTTTTGAAAAAAGTCTTCAGAAATTGGTAAAGGGCTTATGAACCATACAAATGGCAACAGAACCAGACCATACAAATGGCAACAGAACCAGACATAAGACACTTGAAAAAAACAAACCCCTCTTGCTCCATCTATTTCTCCGAGTATTGTGAAAAATTCAGCACGGGTGCTATGTAGTATGTACAGACACATTCAGAGCAGCCAGCTTATGACACTACCTTGACGCTGCTGGATTTCTTCGCTCTTTCGCCAGAGAGACGGGTAGGGGGACGATACCTTCATCTTCATGAATAGCTATCATCACGTACTAGAGTATAGTGCTAACCCGGTGTTCTTAACTGAACTGCTTGCTTATTAATTAACCGGCGGCGGCCTCTATTGCGCGGCCGCGATCATGGAGGATGACCGGTGGCTGGGCCACGGCGGGGACGGCGGCCGCTTGCGCTGGTGGTGGTGGTGCTTGGCGGGGCGGTGTGTGGACGCCTCCAGCTCCGAGGTCAGGATGTCGAACATCACCTGCACGTCCCTGTAGCCACAGGTCTGCACATCCTCGTGAAGCTTCAGTATGCCGCCGCCGCTGCCTGCAGGGGGAGAGTTTCAGGGATAAGTATCTTGTCACTGTCATGGTCATGGATCACCCATTCACCCCACCCCAAAGGGAGAGGACAGAGGAGGATCAAAGATTGAAAGGGAATTGTGATAGAGGCGTCTGTTTTTTGTCCACTTTGCTAGTGGAGGGAAAAAGGGGTGTAGCAGCATGTTCGGTTGGCTGGTTCATATCGTTGCTGGTTCGTGAAGCTGCTGGCTGGTTTGTGTGAGAGAAAAATACTGTTCCGGCTAAAAAATTACGATCGTTTACGACAAGCCACAACCAAACGAATGCTGGCCGCCTTTTGACCTCCCGCTGGGTGGAGGAATGAAATGCAAATATACTCACGATATTTGTGACACTGTTTTACTGCCGGAATTGTGGAATATTCATGCTGAGCTCATCGTTGAATTTGACCAATCCATTAATAATTGTACTATGTTAATTTGTATGCTTTATTTAACCTTATATTCCAATAATAAATAATGTCTCTCTTTTTTAGAAGAGGAATGTATAGGATAAAGGAATTCCTAGGATAAATAATGTCTCTTGTGTTTGTTGTCTCAGTATCGTGGGCCTAGATTGCATGCAAAAGGCCCATAGGCCCATGTAGTAGACGTGTGATCTGTTACACCGAGGGTCCTTACATACGGATGGGCCCAAACTTGTCAATCTAACTGAAATGCATAAAAGGCTAAGACTGTGTGGGCTTCGACTGGAACTGGAGGCCCATATTCGCTAAGATGTTATGATGTTCACAGTAGCTTCCCTTTAGAAAAAGGAAGTGAAGTGTTAGGGTCTGTTTGGCATAGCTCTGACTGCTCTAAAAATGGCTCCGACTCTGGCTCCTCTGAAGGAGCAGCTTCTCTAGAGGAGCTGAAGCCGTTCTGGAAAACGTTTGGCAAAACAGCTCCTTCGCACTAGACGACGTGAACCCACAACAAGGAGCCATGCGAAGCTCGTTTTTTATGCTTCTCCTGTAAAAAATGACTCCGGCTCTTGACCGGCTCCCCATGCGGAGCCCTTTCCAAAATAGACGTTTGACATAGCTCCTGCAGAAGCCGAAGCTGAAGCCCATGCAGGAGCCCTGCCAAAGAGGCTCTTAGTACGGTTCTCTAAAACGAAAATGACGTTGGAAAATTCTCAAAAAAAAAATGACGGTCGAACGGTTTACGGCAAAGCGCTAGAAACCAAGAAACTACTCCAATCAAACGAAGAAAGCAGAGAAACAGAAAGATGAGGTAGTAAGCATCTGTTCCAACAGAAAAGCTAGCACAAAACGGACGGTAAGAGGATCGACCGACACCGTCTTTTCCCGCATGGCCGCATTCGATATTCTACCAGGACAGCAACTCGTGCTGCACCGTAAGGTTCATCCTTATCTACAATCTAAACGACACAAAGTAAAGGAACTACCTGAGCAAAAGAAGGTTCCTCCCTTCAACTTTTCCAGAACCAAGAACATTTTCCTTCCGGAGTACGAGTTCTCACCACCAGGTTCGTCTGCGCTCCTAGTCCCTGCCGCACCAGCACCATGGAGATGGAGACACTGGCTTTATTCCGTCTCGATCGGCATCCGGCAAGTCAAATCCTGACCGGGAACGAGCACCACACACACGGCCACACGGGTTACCCGCCCTAGTGGCATGGCAAGGCCCCGTTCGCATGTCTTTGAACACGGCTTATCCGCTTATTTTTTCATCTAAAATAGTATTTTTCTCTCACAACATTTCATGCGGAACCGTATTTTTCATCCACTTTCCTCCTAAAACCCTTCAGCCGAACGGGGCCTTGCCATGCCAGGGCAATCCAGCGGACGGCCGGGGACAGAAAGGAGAAAGCGGCTAGCCGGCTACGCTTCCAGCCTTCCATGCATTCCACGACGACGAAAAGGCCGTCGCCCGGTACCCGTCCGTCTGCTGTCGATCAGTCAGTAGTCACATTGCTGCCTCAGCCTCCTTCCAACGGAGATTGAAAAAGAAAAGCAGCCTTCCACGGAGACGAAAAGAAGCGTCTGCTGGTGACGTTCCAATCGGAGAGAGTGAAACGAGCTGTTTTCCGGAAGGGACACCCGGTTTGGTTTCCGCACGCTCACCAGTCACAGAGGCCACTATTGCTAGGTCATGTATACTACTCTTGCTACTAGGAGTACTATAGATCAGGATTCAGATCATCAGCTGTCCAACGGCTAGGGCTGTAGACAGGTTGGTGGTGTAAGGGCGCGTTTGGTTCATAGCCAGATCCCGCCGCACCTTCCGCGCCCTATTTTTGGTTCGTTGCATGAGTTGCGGCGTGCCGCGGCCTTGCCATTACTAACCAGTTCATTTTCCTCGCCGAATCGCGCCGCAAGTGTGGCGAACGAATTTGGCACCGAAGTTTTGGCGCAACAGCAGATTAGTTGTGGTATGCAACCGCTGTGAAGCAAACGCGCCCTAAAGTGGATGGGCGTACACGCGGTCCGATTGATTGCGCTGCCCCGTTGTCCGATGCCCGGTGCCACGTCGCCATCTGAACCTTTGCGGCCGCTGGACAGAGAGAATCTCTCGGCGCAGCACGGACCAGCCACCAGCGGCAGCGGCTCAGAAGCTCGCCGCCGCAACTGCAGAGTGCAAGCCCAGGTTCACACCGCAACGGAGGTGGCTGAATTATTGGAGTGGAAAACTGAAAGGCACTTCACGCTTGAAGGGACAGAGGCAACAGACAACAAGATCGGAGCTGCAACAGAACGGAACGGAGCGGAAACACCCCCACTTGGCCTTATGGGCTTACGGCCGTCGTTGTTCTCGACTGAGGATTCAGATTTGCGTTGCGTGCCGCTGAGGCTGAGCTGAAAGGGACGTGTATTACTAGACTAGATGATTGGGGTGTGGGGGTCATTATTATTAGTTGTTTGGCAGAGGATCGGAAGTTCGTTTCGTCGTAAACGATAGTGAATTATTTATTGCTGACTGGTTTAGTTTGAGAGAAAAATACTGTTTCAACTTATAATCTACGATCGTATAAGCCCAGCCGACAGCTCGCACTGATGGTCACCAGTAGCGGTACACGGTACTGGGACGGTTACTGGTTGGCGAGCCTACTGCCCCAACCGCGCGCCATCTGCCTCGTGACACTTGGCACCGCCTACTGTGGGTGGTGGGTGTACCGCGTACGACTAGTGCTAGTATTAGTACTAGGTACTGCTGCCAACAGTTGCACAAGATCTCGCTGTGTTGGTGATGCTAATTCTTTGCCAAGCTGCTGCAAGGTCTGTGTCGTCCGCTCGTATCGCACTTCACTGTAGCACAGTACCCACATGTCCAGGTTGACTTTCTCTGACGACATTAAGTTTGGTGTACCTCTGCAGATTGGAAATTTGAGTTGTCCATGAGGGAAAAAAAACGCTGCCTAATACACCCTGGACTGGACATCCAAAGATCTTTTCGGGCATCACCATCAGCAACCAACCAATGTTACATACTCTGCACTCTAGAGAGTAGAGGCTGTTATGTTTTATTTGAAAAGATCTCGGGCCCACATGTTACAAAGTTTAGGGGAACTACAACTTTGGAGAGGGTGTTTTAGTTAGTGGGAGCTGTGTGGAAGCGATAAAGGAAAGAGTGTTTTGCAGAGGTAACCTAAAAGGTCTAGCTAATTGACTCAGCAGGACTCCGGTCTCCACGCTCTACTACTCCCTAGTGGAGGTGGAGAAGAATCACATTCCACCATGCATGGATAAGTGCTTGCTGGATGGGAATGAAATCGGGGAATAGTCAACTCATGCAGTAAGGTAAAGGTAGGTTACGCAACCAAGCTGCTCAAGATCGACTTTAATTACTGACACCATGAAATAACGTTTAAAACGGATGGTTCCTAGAGGCTGAAGATTGTTTGTATCGCGAAGTTTCAGAATGGCCGATTCTTTTTCAGTATGACGCCAAGGAAATGGCGAGAAAATGAGAGGACCAAGTATATCTGGCCTTTTTTTCACCGACGACTAATTTTCTGGAATCTTGAATGAGACAGATGAAATAGATAGATTAAGAAGGAAGACAAGTAGGATGGCTCTAGCGTCCCTGGACTACATACGGTTCTCTGTTCTTCAACTAGGTAGCTGCTATAAACTATATAGTGATGTTCAACAAAGCTCACCGACACTCTGCTACTTACTAGCTACCTCGTTGCAGTTAGCCAGTTGCAGGATTTATAGTTCAACGAAGTCACTGAAGTGTCCTTATACTGAACTCTAGTCTTCATCTAAAGAATATACTGAACTCTAGTATGATCAAGAAGACAGTACTGAAGCAGCCAGCAATTCCTATGTGAATGATCTGCTTGAAAAACGAGAACGAACGCGAGATTTCAGATGGTGTCTCCAGGAAACGAAAGAACTCTATGAACAGAGTCAGCCAGTGGAGATCGATCGACCACAACGCGCAACGGCGCAAGGACATGGCCTGCAAACTAACGGCGACTGACGTGGCCGGGGCTCAAAGAAAGCCAAAGCCAGAGCTGCACTCCACCGGCTAGAAGCCTATACTCTATAGGCACCTACACGATCACAAGTTCACAGCAGGCAGCAGCCAGTCGTTGCGCGTGGAGCCGATCGAGGGCGTTAGGGGGGAACGGTGCCGCGCGTACCTGTGTTGCGCGCGCGGACGCGTGTGGAGACGGCGGCCCACGCGCGGCGCGCCGGGGAGACCACCTTCTTCCGCCACCACGCCATGACAGCGCGCACGGGCGCCGGGATCCTCGCGGCGGCCAGCCTCGACGCCTGCCGACGCGCTCCCCGTCAGTTTCCCCTGCCCGCCTCTGCTCTCTGGTGGTGACCAAGTCAGGTGTGGCTGCAACTGTTCGTTGCTGCTGCTGCTGTTTATGGAGAAAGAGAGGGAGAGAGCGCGCGCGCAGAGGCAGAGCTGCGTGTGTTGGTTCGTTACGGCAGTTTTATTGGCCTGGGCGCCTGGCCGCCGCCGACGGCTGAATTTCCTGCGTTTTCGATGGGCGGGCGTGCTCTGCTCCTGCTTTTTATCCCGTGCCTTCCGCGAGCTCGGCAGGTGCAGGTGCAGGTACTCTGCCTGCGTCGTCTCTGCCTGGTAACCTGTCCCCACCAGGCAAAACGAAGCGAAGCGGCGCGTGTGTCCGTGCCTCGTGGCGGCAGGCCAGTCGAAGTCGAAGTCGAACACTTGTGGGGGCAGCAGGGCGCGCACGCGTACGTGCGAGTGCCTCTTGGTCTCTCGGCTTGGACAGGGAATTTGACCTGAGCGCGACCCGCACCGCCCAACGGCGTGGTTACGTACGTATGCCCACACAAGGGGTGGAAGGAATTGCCCGGCGACCGCAACCTAACCTTCGGCCGCGTGCTGGTGTCACGGTCCACTGTCCTCTCCTTCCGTCAGGGTTAGGTATCCAGCTAAAGTTTGACACGGATGCTGTTTCCACAGGGACATCTGACCGTCGAATTCTTAGTATGTATGTACCGGGTGACTGGTAGCTGTTACTGCCTCTATTATTTGGCTTTCAGAATTCAGGGTTGTTTGTTGATAACAACAAGCCCTTGGAATGATGAAGAAGAAACCGTATGTTTGGTTGCAGTCAGTCCCTGGATCCCGCAGCGCTGTAGACTTGTGGCTCGACTTTTTTTTTTTTTTTGCCGCTTCGCAAAGCAAACAAGAAGCCGCTAGCCGCATGGCGCGGTGTGGCGACGGCTGGCACCCCTCCCATCTCCATCTAGGCGCGAGTGCTTGCCAGTGCGCACCTCCCTCTGCCACGGGCGAGTCCGGAAACGGCTCCGCACGATGTGGCGGCAGCCGGCACCCCTCCTACCTCCATCCAGGCGTGGGGTGCTTGCCGGTGCACACCTCCCTCCATCGCGAACGAGTCCGGGAACGGCTCCGCGTGGTGTGGCGGCGGCCGGCACCCCCTCTCCCTCTCCCCGCCCAGGTGTGGACAGTGCATGCCTTCCTCTGTTGCGGGCAAGTCCGGGAACGGCTCCGCGGTGTGGCGGTGGCCGGTACCCCCTTCGTCCAGGCATGGATGCTTGTAGATGCACGCCTCCTACCAACGTGGGCGAGTCCAAGAACGGCTCCGCACGGAGTGGCGACGGCCGGCACCCCCCTCTCTTTCCGTCCAGGCGTGGGCGCTTGCTGGTGCGCGCCTCCCACCATTGCGGATAAGTCTGGTAATGACTTCGCGCGGTGTGGCGATGGCCGGCACCCCTACTCCCTCCATCAAGATGCAGACGCTTGCCGGTGTGCGCCTCCCGCTCGCCGTCCCAGGCGGTGTGGCGGCGCGAAAGCCTTGCCAAGTTCTTGCTTGACCGGTGATGATTACGTTCTGGCGTCATTCACCTACTTAGAGGCGTCATCGAAGGGCTTTTGTGCGTTGGTGTGGTAGTCTTTGCATTTTCGCCGATGTATTTGTGGTCCTGCCACTTTTCGCCTCGGTGCTGAGGCGTTTTTCTGTTGTTGTTTTTTTTTCGTCCTCAACGTTCGTAAATCATATAACGAGCCGATTTGGAGCTATATATCAATATATATTCAGGTGGGGTGTAATCCCCTGGTGAGATTAAAAAAAGGCGGAGCAGCATTGACGTTATGTCAGGCAAAAGGATTCTTTTTCTTTTAAAGACAAACAGAATTCTGTTTAGTCCATTTTTTGAGTGAAGATTGTCTTGACCACAGGACGAACTGGAGTATGGGCAACCAGCAATAAACTAACGAGGTCTCTCCGTTGCAAGGAACGTGCAAAAGCTTTGGGCTAAAAGAAGTGCGAAGGTCCTTACGGATACGCAAGAAACAAACAACGGGTCGGTGATGGACAAGCGAAAGCGATGTGAAAACGGGTTATGCATGTCGTCTTTGCCGCGTGGCTGGATGAGAGGCTACTAGCCTACTACCATGATATTTTCTAGGATTTGGATTAGATCCGATCCTAACAAGATGTTAGTTCTGTCTTATCCGCCGGTGGTATGAGTAGCTATCTAGCCTATGTGTGTCTCCAGTGATCTCTTGACAAATATGTTACACTACCTTAACTCGTCAGTCGTCACACAGCGAACAACTGAACATAGCCGCGGGCTTGGAAGGATGCCTGTTGTTGCCAAGAAAAAGTCATCACGTGACACCATAGTAACTATCATTCTTTCGTGACGATGAGCGACTAGTTTCTAAGACAAATTAGCAAAGGGGTTTGACATGTACTACTGCTCTAAAAAGTAGAAGAAAGAAACACAAGACTGAAAAAATAATAGACAAATATTATCAATTGGCTACAGGAGAAAACAATCGGCCAATCACCCTTTTACCCCCCCCCCCCCCCCCCCCCCCACCCCCCCCCCCCCCCCCCCCAAAAAAAGCAATTATGGGTTGCATGTTAGTTAAAGTGCTTCACGTTTGATCAAGTTTCTAGTAAATAATATTCATATTTATGGTTGAAAATCTATTTATTATAACTCCAAATCAATTTATATTATGAAAATGCATTTTGTAATTAATTTAATAGTATTTATTTGATATTATAAATACTTATGCTTTTTTATCTATAATTGGTCAAACTTCATATACTAAAACATGACGCATTTCAGAATTACATTCTTTTGGGACGGAGGAGTAGCAGATTATGTATTTTTGTCCCTGCGGCTTGAGACTCCAGTTAACGCCAGCTCAGTCATATCATATCTCATTATTCCAAGCTTTTTGCACATCCTATTCAGTGGCGGCACTTGCTAACTCTAAACATTATATCGATACTACTAAAATAACTTAAAATATACCATAGAACATCTCACAAGTACTGAGAATCAGAAATAAAAAAATAAAATATATAATATAGGGAAAAACATCACTTGGATAATGCTTGAACAACCTAAAATATATCATAGAACATGTCATAAAGTACAATATAATCATAGTACTTTTATACTACGTGAACATCACATGTATATACTATATATGAATATCACAAAATACATCATAAAACATATAAAAGTAATGAAGAGAGCAAGCAAAAATAATAAGTAAAAAGAGAAAGCTAGAAAAAAAGAATAAAGAAAAAAACGAAAGGTAAACAATGATGTAAATATAAAAGGGAATAAAATATTAAGGAAAAGGGAAATAATAAGAAAAAATAAAGAAAATGAAAAGTAAAACAATTTAAATAGAAAAGGAAAATAAAAAATGAAAATAAAATATTAAGACAAAGAAAATAAATGAATAATAAAAAATTAAAAATAAAACAAGAAGAAATAAAAAGTAAAAAGAGAAAAATGAAAATAAAAATGATGTAAATAGACAAAGAACATGAAATAAAAATAAAAGAATAAGAAAAAAAAGAAAAGGTCATGCCGAGTTGCCGACCACACTTATCCAACAGTACACGATGTTCCCCTCAAAAAAAAAAAACAGTACACGATGTAGTTTCAAAAAAGAAAAAACTGTATACACGATGTACATATGGTTGTGGCGGACACCGTCGTGGCGCCGTGGGACCACGAAGGCACGAAGGCCCTGTTTAGATCCCACCCAAAATCCAAAGTTTCTCAAGATTCTCTGTCACATCAAATTTTGCGGCACATGCATGGAGCATTAAATGTAGGTAAAAAGAATAACTAATTGCACAGTTTGCCCGTAATTGGCGAGACGAATCTTTTAAGCCTAAATAGTCTATAATTGGACAATTTTTGCCAAATAAAAACAAAAGTGCTACAGTGTCCATTTTCCAAACTGGAAGGGATCTAAACACCCCCGAACTACCTTTTCTTGGGCTCCAGACCCGGCCGCACGACGCAAAGCCCACCCACGCGATACGAAGAAACGGCCCAATATACGTAGAATAAACTCTTAGGAAGTGCTCGTCACCGATCCGAATGTGGTCGGCACATACGAAGATTTCCGTGCTCGTCACCGATCCGATCTGCGCCCGCAGCAAAGGATTGAAACCTCTCGCTCCACTCGTGACTTCTCGTCTAACGACGTAAGTGCCAGGTCAGTCGGTTCCAGGCAGTGGCGGATGTGCATAAAGATTTAATGGTGAAATCAAGCTTTTGCTACAGTGATTAGTCTTGAAATCAAGCCATTAGGGGGGCTGAGCCCCCCAGCCCCCCTTTGGATCCGCCGCTGGTTCCAGAGGCCGCCAGCCTCCTGGTTTGTGCGTAGTTTCGGTCGATGGGAAGGCGTTGCTCGTTTGTGCATGTCTTCTCCATGCGCACTCGTGGGATTAGAGTTGGATAGCTGGGCGATTTCTGCGATTCGGTGTTAGACAGATGCATGGTTCGTGGTGTTGATGAGGAGGGGTTGACGACGTCAACGAATCTGACGCGCACATGTTATCTCGTAGTTGATTGTTTTTAGGGTATCTGATCTGACACGTGAACTTGGACATGCTATTTCTACCGTTTGCGTTGCAGTTCTGTGAAACAGCATATCTTCTGTTCTGACTCATATATTGGTTGTAGTTTTTGTAGTTTCAGTTGTGCATTAATTTCTACGTGATATTTGTGTGTTTAGTTCAGGCCAGCATGTCACATTTGTTTTCCTCTTCATGTATGCTCACAATTAGTTTTGTGGTGCTAGCTTGCAGGATAACCGCGGCTAACCTCATGGATCAGAAAATGTCAGACCCACCGTCCAGTTCTCCTAAGTAAGAACCGCTCTGTCTTCAAATCATTTTCCATGCTGTACATGATCTATATGTTCTTCTTTGTAGTTTTTGTAATTTCAATTGTGCAGTAATTTCATCTTCCAGACCTTGCTTCTGCCATCCGGTATGATTTGTATGTTTGGTTCAGCCCGTCACATTTGTTTTCCTCTTCATGTATGATTTGAGTATGTGGCCATGCTTTCTGACCGTGGAAATCTGACCCACACATTGTTACTGTAGTTGTGCTTATATTTTTTTTTTCTTGGTGCCTGCAGGCTGCTGACTTTTGATGCCTCAGTGGCGAACGCCTTTATTATCAAGCAAGAGTGGGAAGGTTTGGATGATTACCTGGGCAAGTTGGTTGCAACCATTCTCAAGAAGACCCCCGATGAAGTTGTCATGATGCATCCTAGGCTGTTTATGATCCCGCGTGAGGAAAGATTGTTAGATATGCTAACGGATCAAAAATTTGAAGAGGCTGCTTCTTTCTGTCAGAAATCAGTAGAGTTACTTCGAGGATGCCGAGGAGGATTCGTAGCTCTTGACCTTATGCGCAAAATTGATGATCTTAACACAGTAGTCAAAACAAGATCTATGCCTGCCATCAGACGCAGCGCCGAGCGTATTGAAACCTATATATCAGACTACATACATCTATACTTCCCGAGTGCCATCCGGTAAGTGATGTTCTAATTTATTTTACTTGTAATAGTTATTGCAGCGTATTGTCCACATGTAGTTTTTCTGGTTTCACAGCTGACAATTTCATGATCTGAATGTATATTGCTGTGTTGTGCACTTTAATTCTGCAGCCGGGACAATGACGAAGTTGAAGGATTATGGCAGTTCGCAAAAGATAAACGGGCTAGGCAGCATGCATTTAGGTGCCTAGCCTGTGGGTGGATCTGTCCTGGATCACGCAGCATTTCACATATGAGATCGCACATCGTGCAGTCTCAAGACTGCGAAGGCTGTTATAAAGTAACGGAGGACATGTTAGATCGTCTGAAGGCTATAGATGAGACAAAGGATGTCCCAACTTTGGAAACCGGTTGAGTATTTATCCAAAAACAGGAAGACGTTGTCAGAATCTGTATCATCCACACCTGGTGTACAGCTGGAGTCTTTGCTTTCTGGAGAAGTTTCATCAGCAACAGGTCCAAAGTCATCGTCTTCAACTTCTGTAAAAGATAAAAAAGCAAGAAAAGAACCCATTGGTGTTGCTAACTCACCTTGCCTTGGTACACCCGCAAAGAAAATGAAGCCTCTGCTGTCAGCCTCACAAGCTAAACATCTCTATCAGATGGTGGAGGTGTTAATGAGTGAAACTGGTGCCCTTGCCCGACAGATTAGCACATCTGTGGTACCTGAAATTGAAGCCCGAAACTTCTTTCTGGGGAGAGTTTTTGATTTGCGAGAGGTGGCTATAGACTTGCAATCTTTTGTATTAAAATATAAATAAATGCAATTGTTGATGTTCCTGTCTCAGCACCGGGTTCCTCAGCACCAGTTCCTGAAGATGACCGAGGACGCAGCGAGTAGGTAAAGGGACTGGTGTAGCTCGGAATGAGAGAGAGTATCTAGAACTTGGTTGTTCTTGATTTTTGTAAGAGCAAATTGATTGTACGGTGCTTCTTGTTAAATTCTCTTAACAATTAGCTTGATTCCTTATCGTCTGAAAAGATTAAGTTCTAAAGAGAGTTTTGTCAAGGAGAGAATGAGAACCGCACGGACCTTTTTTAATCTTTTTTTGAAAAAAAATCCATGTTTATACCCTTGAGGTAACTTATATCCGTCTTTGGACCCTAGGGTGGTGCCACGAGCCACGGCGCTGAGGTAACATGTCTCGGCACCATGGCTTATGACATCAAGCTTCGAGGCCAGACAATGGCGTGGCGGTGATATGGCGCTGACGTGGTCAGAGCTCAGTGCCACGATGCAAGTTTGGGTGTTAGCGCTGACCTCAGCGCCATGCCTCTTGGTACCGAGGTTTGAATCTAACCCTAATTTAGTATGACTTTTACCATGATTTAGTCACATGAAAATTTAACTAAGTCTCAAAATGTAACATGAGAGGGACATATGCAGATTTCACAGCCAAACTTATACCTTCAAACTAGTATAATTATGGGATTTGCTATATTTCAGATGCCCGGAATATTGGTTCTATTCAGGCGACGGTTTCTAGCCATCAGATTGTTTTGAACGGTCCAAATCTGTTAGTTGTTTCTGTACACCACAATCATAACGGGTCCACGAAAAAACCTGTTAGGAACATTAGATCCTGCCGGGCCCGTCAAACTTTACAGGGCGCATAAACCGAATACTGCTACCTGAAGTGGGTGCTCATTTGAGCCAGAATGCAACTATTAGCCCAATAAAACAGCCGTACAAGCACAAATATGTCACTGCATCCTCCAGCAAAAAAGAAACAGATCCAATAAAGTAAAGTACAGATCGGGAAAGCACCTAACAAGAGAAAGAGAGCAAAAATCAGTAAAAATTACACAAAAATACAAGATTGGACAAGATCTGTCAAAGAAAAAGGTACTAATCTGTTGTTTTTTGTCATGTGTTCACTTCATCTCCTTTGTTCTGTAAACTTCTCTAACTTGGTTCTTCAAAATGTGGAAAGGGATTCGGTCTGCATTGCTATATGTCTATGCTTCATGATTGGATTTAGGGGATTGATAATTGATGATTTCTGATGAACACTCTGTAGTTGTACAAGGGAAACCATATTAGAAATTACATAATAAAAATGAAGTCAAAAGCATTTGTGAAGGAAACAATGCAACAGTAGAAATATGTCTTCATTGATAAGGAAATTGCACATTTGAATTAGTGCAACTTTATGTACTTAAAAGTGCAATTACTTCTGTTTGGCAAAACTACATTGTGTCTCAACAGTTAAGCTGTTTACAAGACACCAAGGAACTTAAAGTAACGAAGACAGGCCCAAACAAAATTTGCTTGCATTAGGCTCTGTACAACTGTTTACAAGCATGCTAAACAAGATTTGTACTCACTTTATCTTGGATGAATGGATTTGCTGAGTTCACTAAAAGATAGTTGATAATAGCAGCCTTCTTGGAA
Organism: Miscanthus floridulus; assembly: GCF_019320115.1. Lineage (NCBI taxonomy): Eukaryota > Viridiplantae > Streptophyta > Magnoliopsida > Poales > Poaceae > Miscanthus > Miscanthus floridulus. Next base: position 82,569,578 of record NC_089590.1, read on the forward strand.
AGAATTGCTTTGTGAATCGCACACTTGTCATATCAGGTTCCAGACAGATTCAGAGGAAGCAGTGAAATATCACCAAATGTTTACTGGATGCAAAGAGATTGAAAGTGTTTGATTTCTACCTCAGGCTTCATATCTCGGTGAACTAACCCAGGCAGATGACACTCTGCAGCCACTTTCAGCATTTGGCGCACAACTGCTGCAGCATCTTTCTCACTATAACGGCTATTCTTTCTGTCCAAAGGAACACACCATTTAGTAATGAACCTTATACCAGCAACTACAAATCAAACGAAGCAGACAAACAAAATAAAGCAATCTAATTTTACAGCACAAAAATCTAGAATTTTAATGACAAATACGGAGATACAGGAAATAAAGAGATGGACATCCTGTCTCCTTGCTTGGCCAAAATTTGGTGCAATAGTTCACCACCCTCACATAGTCTGCAAAAATAGAAGGTAAGACTTAAGAGTTGTGTATAGGAACATTTATTTGAAATCACATGATCAAGAGCTCAGAGTGTGATAACGGAGAAGGGATCACACCTGCTTTGGTCTGAGCTTGAACTTCTTGCCTCCAATAGTGAACACAATGTCAGGCATGGACCCAAAGACTGGCACAGACCACGGCTGATTCTCCCATGGGACTAGATAGACGCTCGCAAAGCTGTCATAATGAAATAGTTAAGCAAAGTACTAAGTGGTACAGAAACGCCCTGCACTAAATGTTAGTTAACCACACCTGATTAATATAGTTCAGGATGAGCTTACGTGTCTTGTTCTGGGCAAGTTGGTTCTGCATCCATACCACGGGCATTGCACATTGGATCATAGCCCAGGCATCTCACAGATGAACAGGAAGGAGAATGTGAAGCTTAAGTCATATAGCCCCTTTTGCCGCCCCAGAAGGTGAGCTCCAGAACAGGAACATTGTGAGCATGGTAGATTCCAGAACCACTGTGCTTGTTGACAAAATACACAGGTTCAAACATTTATACATAAAAAGAACACAAATTAAAAGTTAAATAGGCAAATAGTGTATACGTGCAGAATATATAGATCAACTAGCAGAAAAACGAGAATATGAGGCAAACTGGTTCAACACCAACATATTGCATATGCTCAGAACTACAATTGCGGTGCCTGATAGTTGCAATTTCCATTATTGCTCATTGCAATTTTGTAATCAATGTTTTATTTGTTTGGTTTTCATCAACAACAGATATTAATAGGAACAGAGCACTTCAAAATTCAGTAGTATACTATCGATGCATCTTATTTCTATAGTACTACACCAACACAAACACAACAAGCAGAGGTCTTGTTGATTCCTCTGCTTTGGGTCCGTGTGCCACCATCTAGCACCAAGGACGATCCAGAAAGGCATAGGATCTCAAATCGATCCTGCCAAATCAACAATAAAGCACAGAGGTACAAAACTAAAAAAAGGGCATACCCAGTGCAGAGAGCTCCCGCTCTATGCGGGGTCTGGGGATGGGTGTCAGTGGCAAGCCTTACCCTCGCCTGTGCAATGCAAGGAGACCGCGACTCGAACCCAAAACCTTTCGGTCACAGGCGGTAAGACTCTACCGCTTGCACCAGGCCCGCCCTTCAGGAGTACAAAACTAAATAAGAACAAAATAATCAAAGTATACATGAACAATTTCATGAAAAATAGAAATTATCTTGTATAGTATGGCCTGCACTGCAGCCTCAAACAAGGATATAACCCCAACCTTGAACTAAAAGCAGATGCCCTCAGCATACTTAACTAAGAGAAAGTGTGGAAACAAATACCTTCTTTTATGATTTTTTTTTCTGACCTTTGATAGCAATACTTCAGTTGTAACATGCAAGCAATCCAACTATCCAGGCAAATGCTACCATCAAATCTTTTGTTTAATTTGGACAGTGGGCAAACATTTGTATTCAAATATGCAACAAGAGAAGAACATAACACATACATGAAGTAGTTTTTAGGCAAATGATAACCATCAACAACATACCTCATATGTACCCACACCACCAGACTCTGAATCTTGGAGAAGGGTTGTTGTAGAAACAGCTTCAGTTGCTGAAATGATGCACACTGGCCTTGGGCCTTGTTGTGAGAAGTCCATTATTCTGGCAGCAACGTCCTGCACAAAGATTCAGTGATATCAAAGCAACTTCCTGCAAACATCAACGCAGGCAGAATTGTACAGACTTCCTGCAAACATCAACGCATGTAGAATTGTACAGAGTAAAAACAAAAGCAAGCAACTGATCAAGTAGGAGACAGAGAGAGTGTAAGTATAGCAAACCAAAATTGTTAAGCTCCTACATCTACAGTATGTGTGATTTTGTGAAGTGATCACTGATAACACAGGTACAGATCAAAAGATAAAACAAATATAGGACTATAGGTGTTCTGTAAACAGCTAACACATTCATTGATTTGTTCTATGTGCTCAGAGAAAAACATTCTTAGCACAGGACAAAAGATTGGAAAATACTTAGCTTCCGTAGGACAAAAAAATCAAAACAATTGTACAGCTCACGTGCATCGTCCTAACCAATCATCATTTTCTAATGTCATTGAGAAACCACAATCCATTATCAACCCTATCATCCAGAGCAAGGGTGTGTTAGCACAAATCATAAGAGATAATTTTTTTTCTATGAAATGACAAGGATAAAAATTGGTGTGTGCTGGCACAAATCACAAAAAATAAACTTCAATATGTGTTAGCACAAATCATAATAAATATTTTTTTTCTATGTAAGGACAAGGACAAAAATGAGATGTGTGTTGGCATAAATCAGAATTAACAAAGTTCATGAAGTGTTAGCACAAATTACAAGAGACAATTTTTTTCTATGAAAGGACAAGGACAAAAACTTGGCTTGGACAAGCACAAATTACAATAAACAAAGGAAAATGTGAGCTAGCCCAAATCACAAGAGGCATTTTTTTCTATGAAAAGACAAGGACAAAAAACTTGGTGTGGGCAGGCACAAATCACAATAAACAGATGAAAAGGTATGTTAGCACAAATCACAAGAAATAATTTTTTTCTATAAAAGGACAAGGATAAAAAAGAGGTGTGTTGCCACAAATCATAATTAACAAAGTTCAAGATGTGTTATCACAAATCAACTTATTGCATATTATGACAACTACAATTGCAGTGCTACATACTAGCAATTTACACTAGTACTCATTGCAACTAATGATATTTGTGTTTGATTTGTTTGTTTGTCATGAACAGGAGAGTTCCACAGCACTAGTGACCTACAACTGCTATGGATAAGAACAACAAAGAAAAGAAATGAACGTGAGTTCCCAAATATGTGGGCAACACCAAATATTATAGTTTTATTGTAATGAAGAATACAAAAATTTGCATGTTATAATGTCACAGGAGGATCAAGCTATATATTGTTACAGGGAGGGACAAGCTACAAGAGCCTTACATGGACTTAACATGGACTTACACCAACACAAGTGCCAATATAGGTGCATACAGTTTTTGAATATTGTTATTAATCCCTGAAACTATATAGGTGAATGGGAGCCTTTAAAATTCTTTACGAGAAATTAAGGCCTATATCCCTAATTATAACCCAAACAAATTAATTAATCACTAATTAACCAGCTAACAAAAAATTCTAATTAGCATGCGAAAATGCAGGAAGAAGTTAAAGATCACAAGAAAAACTTTGTGCACTGTTTTCAATTTTGAACACACTAAACTTTCACGGTAGCAGCCGTGTAAATCTCCTAATGCAAACAAATTAGCTCAAGTAGTAATCATTAGCAGGTAATTCTTTTCACTATAGCATGATGGTGACTATATACAAAGTGGCAGCACGTTGATGCAAATCAAGGCAAAGGAACTAGTGCTTACTCCGTAGATAAGAAGACAAGAAAATGATTTCAGTCACAACGAAAACTCATGGTGCAGTACTTAACTCACAGAGCTGCTACTCTGAAGATTCTAATCTGAACATTGAACAGACTGCCTATGCAAGTAAACGGAAATAGCAGCCAGCTGTAGACGCACTGCTTACCTCCTTACCTGATTGTCGAAGTGCAGCTGCTGTCTCTGTCCTACTACTTCCCAACTGAGCCAAAATTGTTGCTGCTGTTGTCTTACTCGACCCGGTGGACTGAAAGCAAGAGCCAGCACCACATGGTTTCCTATCGGACTGATCAAGTACACTGCCCAATAGCTATTTCAATCTCTGTCTGAACTGAATATCTGAAACACCGCGCAGCTGAAATGTTGCAGTTCCTAGTAACCAAAGAAGGAACCGTTGCACATTGGAATTAGCAGGACACTGGCTATCAATGCAAACTGAAATAATTCAGATGAACAAGTACTAAACCCAAGACGTTGCTATCTGAAACATCTGGTGAGAGAGCTGCAAACACGCAAGCCAAATTGTTGCTGAAAGAATACAGGCAGGCCTGTGTCAGACAGCTATAGAACAATAAACAGTGCAGCTCGAACTACGCTAGAATTTTTCAAAGGAGATTGAAATGAACACTGACTGCAAGAAAATTTGTACAGCATCCTCACCTCATTGTGGCAATATAGGTGCATACAATTTTTGAATGAGATATGTCTCCTGCGTAAAGTGATCCCTGAGACTAAGGTTTATGAGCAACGTAGCAAAGAAAGAACTCAACCATATAGGTGCATACAGTTTTTGAATATTGTTATTAATCCTACAAAATATCAGAACCACAACATATTCCTAGAAGGCAACAAAAAACTGAAAGAGCAAAGTAAAACAATAGAAATCTCAAATTTATTTCATGAACTAATATGAATTTCTTATGAAGGGACCTTATCAGAAACTTGTGCTATAAGACAATCTATATCCATGGCATTTGCCTGAGTTGTGTACAGGCAGAACACCTCAAATATTTTTACAAATATCAGGTAAGGAAGAAATGTACATGAATCTTTTACATTCTTTATGCAGGCTCAGGTCATCAGAACTGACCCAAAGATATAGTGTTCAGCCAACCATCAAAAGCAAAGTTATGGTAAATTTTTAAATTGTCGGTTGCCGCAGCCAACTCCAATACTTGACGCCTAATCACCCATAGTGAGGCACAAACAGAAGGGGTAATTCACTGCATTTGATAATACAACTTGCACATCTAACTGCAAAGGGCAAGAAGGAAATCAAAGCATGACCTCCAACAAATGTTGAATGGATTGCACAAAGCATACATCACCAACACACCTCTCCATCTCCACCACTCATCCGGCTAATACCACTAAAAAAATCAGCACACCTCTCCACCACTCCGTCTGTATCCTTTGCTTCCCAGTTCTAACCCCTTTTCCACAGGGGAACACAGAAACCAAGCAAAAAGAGGTAACGGGTGCTTGCTGTTGAGGGAGAAATGAATCAACGAGTGACTCGCTAGATCAGCAGGGTAAGAAAGAAGAACCAGATCTACACAATACGACCTTGTATATTTGCACACTACACCAAAATCGCTAATCCCAACCTTACTGGAAAAAAGGTCTATCCCCGTGCCCTCCTCAAAATATGATTTCAACCAATCGAAGACGAAATCAACACCCAATCAGGAAATGGGATCGAGTACACACAAGCACCAAGTGATTCAACAACGATGAACAAGGAGGAAGGAGATGCAGCCACCCCACAGAACATAGAGCGTCACCTGAGATGGGGATTTCACCGGTAAAATTGCTTCGCCACGGCGACGATGCGGCAAATCACCGGAAAAATCGCCCTGTCGCCACGACCTGGGTGAAGCCACCTCGGATTCCTTTCGTGTCTGAAGGGCGCACGGTTTGAGGAAAACAAAAAAAATTCGAAGAGGTGTCGGCAGTGGGCCGGGTCTAGGATGTGTTAACGGGTCTAAGATGTATTAGGACCAGGTCTAGGATGTGTTAACGGGTCTCATTTCTATTGAATTGAATCACATCTGGATCGTAAACAACCCAACAGAGACCTTTAGGCTGCGCGCGATCGCGTCACCTGAACAACTCACACAGATCAAGCGACTGTAGTATAGGAAAAGTGTATAATTATATATGCATAATTAGGTGCTGGACAGTAAGAAAAGGTGGCCTTTGCCACAACACACTAAAACAACATGTCTTTGCCCAAACACACTAAAACTCTATGGAAATTGGGTGCTAGACACTATAACATATATTATAACATATCCTCATCAAACAGGTATCAATACATTTATAAAAGACAAGTATACCCCTGCCCCTTTAAATGAACATTTCAGATAGATAAAAGGACATGATGATAGTATGTTCTTCACCATGTTCTTCACCATTCAACAAGCAATACACAAATACAAATAGCAGGTTCAGCCACATTTGGCTACAGTATAGACCCTAATGACATGGTTTAGCAAAGGGGAATGATCTAGCAGGTTTAGCAAAAGAAAATCACAGATTCGAGCCACATTTGGCTATCTTGATGCTACCAAAACCATACATGCTACTGATCCGGTACTCCCTACTCTTTCTTAGACCTGACAACCTTCAACTTCTTTGCCTTTCCCTTCTCCATGAAGGCTACTAGAGATAGTGCTTCACATGCAACAGGCTCTATGGAGCCTTCAAATTCCAGCAACCTTTTTCGGCTGAAATGGATATAGAAGCATGCCAACAATTATTTTAAAGAAAGATAACAACCAGGAAAACATAATTGGAGGACTTATACCTCCTTGTCATAGGGCTAGGTGTTTGCACAGAAGTGATAGCTCTAGTTGGTGTAGATGGATTTTGCTACAGCAACCTCCTTGACATACTAAATGGAGAAAAAAGTCAAATTCAGTAAGAAGTAATACAATATGGCAAAAATTTGGAAGTTGTATTTGTACCTTCTTGTCATAGGGCTTGGTGTAGAAACAGAAGTGATAGTTCTTGGTGGTGTAGGACTGTAAATTGTTTAGACATGCATGTTAGTGGTCTGCTATGTAAGATATGTTTCAAGTTTGAGTTGAAAGCTTACAATGGTTCATCAAGTGATGGTTGTTCCAGTATTGGAGTAGTAGCACTACTAGATGACACACTGGAAACATCCAATTGTTCCCATCAATAGCAGTAGCAGATGCAAGTTGACCCTTCCATTTCCCAGTCAAATGAGTGGAGTCCACACCAAGGAAAGGCATGCAACCATTTAGAAACCCATCCACACAAGACTTCAATGCAACAAACATTCTAGTGAACCTCACCTTCTTCCCAACTTTCTCATATTCAATGTCTACCAAATTGCCACGATTGGTCTTCTCCACCTCTGCCTTGAAACTGAAAATACACTCAAAACTATCATCCCACTTCCCTTTGAGTTGCTGCAAAGCCTTATTTCTTCCATCCCAAACTACCCAGTATGCCAACTTCAGATGATACTGCTCCTCTAGCCTTTTCTTTAATTCTTTAGGCCCAATTTTATTGTCCTTTGCAAGCCAATCCAGAACCCGATCCTTGACCCACTAATTTGTTGCCATGCAGTTCTTCTTAACTTTTCCTGTGCTTTGACAAGTGTGTTCATAAGGCATCTTCTTTATCTGAAACAAGCAAGAATTAAATTCAGTATAAACATACAGTAAAAAAATCAGTAAAAAAATCTGAAAAAAGAACAAGTACCTCCCAAGTACTTCCATCCTGCAATTGTGAAGCATGTATACGCCACCTGCACCGTTCAGCCTCTATACCTTGTTGCCTCATAATAGGGAGCTGCAATTTCATATTCACCTTTTATTGCATATTGCCTAATAGCTTTCTTGAAAGAATCACCATCCCCAAAAGTTACACCAACTTCTATTTTCGGATTCTCCAAGTCAGTTGCATGGATAATTGTCTTACAACCCCATGCATCCTCAACAACTAATTCATTCTCCAAACCAGCATAGTCTACGTCACTATCTGGTTCAATCAGAAATTGGATCCTCATCATTCAGACCAACGTACTCTATGTCATCATCCACCCAAGGCACTTCAGTAATTGTTGAATTGGTGGCTCTACAAGAGATGAGCCAGTTTCAAGTGAAGGTTGTGCAATAGTTTGGTTGGCTAGGGCATCAGTGCTTCCCTGCAAAACACAAGGCATGCTCTCCAGCCGGCCAATATCATGTATGTGATCCTCGTCGTCTTTTCTTATAACACGCACTTGCACGGAAAGCCTCCTTATATCCCAATACATGTCAATTGCATGAAGCAATTTCTGGTCAGAATCAATCTCTCTATAGCTACGACTCATATTATCCCAATAGGTGACACACGGTTTTTGTTTTGAGCCTAGCTTAATTTCTGTAGCAAATTCAAGAAGCAAATCATTCCAGTTTGTGCTATCCCTGTCTAAAATCTTTGGAATGTTACATGCCTTGCAATATTCGCAACCATCATCATCAGTTAATTTGACATAAGCGCCTATTCAAATAGCAAGCCTGTAGGATGAATTGGGATCCATCCTACATATATAGGGGCACAAAGATGAATGGGATGAACAAGGGTACGATTTACTTTGCAAAATTGAGCCTACAGTTAGTCTAACCCTAGGGGAAAATCGCAAGAATCTTACCTGTCGGGAACCCATGACAGATCGGCGTGGTTCTCTGGGAAAATGCCGCTGAAGAATCGTGGAGGAGGTTCCTCCATCTCCTGCCACGAGCGGGCGCCGCCGCCGTGACTGCCGCTCAGGAGGGTACAGGCCCGGCCTCGGGGCGCTGGCGAAGGACGCGGCCGTGCGCCTGGAGCAGGGCGGGGCAGCAGCAGGAGACGGTCGGACGGAGGGAGCTGGCGAGCGTGTCTCGGGAGCAGCAGGAGCGGCGCAGCGAGGAAGTCTCGATCCGTTTTGGCCATCCTGTTCGATAGCAGGGGAAACGAGAGAATAGGATGGAATAATTTTGTCTTTTCGCGTACATTTCTATTAAAACGATTATAATAAGAGGTGTAGTGTCCAGGACCCAATTACCAAAGAGTTTTAGTGTGTTTGGATAAAGACAAGTTTTTTTATGCGTTGCAGCAAAGGCTTTCTTTTTTTAGTGTCCAGGACCTAATTTTGCCAATTATATAGGTATGCATGAGAAATTCATGTGTAATTTTACCTATTATATACATTACTAACAAATGTGCCTGTGCGTTGCAACAGAAACCAATATATCTTGGAGTCGGACTTTGTTCTAATTCGTATGACGGTGATCACACATGAGTACAAATCATATTATTAGACACAAGTTGTTCTAATTCGTATGTACAACTGAGATGTACATTTATTTATATTTAGATTGGGTGTTGGTTGGATCCCCCATAGTTGACCTCAACAAAAATATTTAGATTGGGTAACAAATTGCTCATGATTTTAGTTTTACGATTTGATTAGCGGAATCATCGACTGGTCCTGTTACCAAGATAATTTTATTCTTAATCAAAACTATATCGATAATTTAGTGATAATATTTGTTTATGAGGAAAATGTCAAAGTTCAAATACCCATAATATCAAAATTTATCATTTGTTTTTATGTTTATATATAAGAAGATATACTTAATAAAAAAAGAAAAATACGGAGGGACGACAGAGAAAAAATGCCGAGCCGGTGTCAGCGTCGCCGATGATGCCTATACCGGCATTCGGAAGCATCCGTCCCATCCAGTTCTGTGCAAGTCGTTGCCATCGAAGTGCGAGCCAGGCTTCCTTCTAGAGGGCAAGGGACAGAAGCTTCCCCTCATGGATAAATGGATAATGGATTTGTCGGCCCTGTGGCTAACTCGGCTACTACGCGATGACTGACGATGCGCACCGGCCGCCTTGGTTCGTCTGTGCATCGGTTTAGTCAGTTTCCTGTACATTATTGTGCCATTGCGCCAAAGTACAAGTATCTCAAATCGTGACGACCTTTGCTGACCACAGAAGCCCAGAACACAAACGTTGACCAAACTGAAAAAAAAGAATCAACATATGATCCAAAGAGCCCACAACAGAAGTGAGCTCTGGAATTCCAAACCTGTTGAGCTCTGGATGAATCTTAGATCCTGTAAATGGGAAGAACAAGGACAACTTTCGAAAAGAATAGGAGCTCTAAACACGAAAACTGGTGCCCTCACTCCTCACAAACGGATACAGTTTTCAGGAGTCGAGACGACCGCGGCCAGGCTAAAAAAGCTGGGCACCAGACTTCAATTTGTTCTGCTTCCACTTGGGGAGCTTGTAGAACGCCGCCCTTGTCATGTTGAATTTGTCATTGAACTCGGCTGACGATAAGTAGGCCTGCATTTAGTTGATAACAGTAAATGGCATCATCATCTGACCTGACAAATGTATGCGAATGGAAGGTGGAAGATATCAGTTTGTCACCTCTCGTTTGGTCAAGTCGATGTCAGGGGCAGGATCTTCAGCTGTGGTTGTCAGACGTTCATATGGGTAGATCGTGCGCCCTTCATCATCTTCTTGCTCGTTTTCATTTGCACCGCTTGCGGCACCTTCCCCCTGTATCGCCTTCTCTGGCTCATGGCTCGCTTAGTTTTGCAAAAAGATTCAGAAACGGGAGAGATAAGGAACTGGAACATTTGCTATCCATGTTCTGTCAGAATTGAAATTTAAAGAGCTGTATTCACTATACCTTTTACCGATTTTGGTATTGTACTTTTCAAGGGACCTTCAAAAGAGCTGGTGAGGGCACTGATAGCTGATTTTTTGGGTGACACCCTTGAGTGTTCAGGGCCTCCAGATTTTGGGAAAAGCTTTCTCACAGCGGGGGGAGGGGTGGAAAGGTTCCTAGTATTGCTTTTGCTTGTGTTCTCAAAGGCAGAAGTTAACATATTGAAGGCTGGAGACCTTCCACGAACACGTGGACGATCCGGGCTAGTGGACATGCTTCTTGAACGCTGAGATTTATCTTGTCCTGAACTTCTTCCCATAAATGCTGGTGTTCGTCGTTTTGGTTTCTGAAAACATGGAGATAGTAAGAGAGTTGCTTTTAGATAGTGGACTTGAACTCAGACACCAGTTTAGCCACCCTGTAGTCCTTCTATGAAACCTTATGGTCAGCATATATATGTTGAGGCTCAATCATACAAATGACATACTAGTCCTACTTAAAATGCTGAAAACCTGAATTTGTGATCATCTATATACCCGCACAAGAAGTTAATAGTGTCGAAAAAGGCAAAAGTATCAATAAACAGACCATGAATAAAAAGTTAATTTGCAACCAAATACTGGGATAGAAACTAATACTAAATTCACAAGAAGCAGGTAGAAGATGATTTCCACCGAGCTACTGGAAGATCATTTGTTTGAGACTTACTTCCAGCGATGGAGGTGCTCCACCCTTTAGGACAGCAAACTTCCTCTGGTATGAACTGCCATGCATCTGCAACAAAAATTCAGAAGTGTAAAGATGAATTAATTTCCAAAGCTAAATAGCAGGCAGGAATACATAGGTGTAAATCTCATGGAATAGAATTGGTGTTAATTCACAATAAGCAAGTACATGACACATAAACTACTTGCAAGAGATTTTTTTTTGAAAGATTACTTACAAGAGATTTTGCGCAGTCCCAGTTGAAGAATCTAGTAAAAAAATGTGGCTCGCTACCTTCTGACACAGTGAATATTGGTGTTTCTCGTGATAGTTTCTCCATAAGGAAATCATGAACAAGAAATTTCTGGCAGTTACAGTGACAAAGAAAGTGAGAAACAAATAAAAATTGTAATTACTAATTAGACTATGGAGGATAATTTTGGCTTAACCTCTCCAATATCCATAGCTTGTGATTTCACTTTGGCATCCACCTCCTGGCCAACCCAAACAAATATGTCTGAGTGACAATCAAGAACGAAAACATCCTCTGTCATCAGATCATCCTGAGTAAAGTTGTGTATTTCTTTGACCTGATATACATTTTAAAATCAATGTTTGTATTAGACAAGAAATCAAGAAAGCACTTAGCGATAAAACCTTGACATCTTTGTTTTCCTTACCTTTATATTGCCTTCACGACAACAACATTAGTAGCCAAAGAAGAGAAGTGTCAGCAGACGTTGAACAGTGAATTCAACCTAGAAAATCCTTGTGTGCAGTTACCTTTGGATATGATGCATGAGAAAAGATGGGGGTCACTTTCATTTTCTCTTCCAACTTTTTGGTTTGGATACTTGGATTTACCACCCAGTAGTTCCCAGAATTGGTCGGTTTCTCTCCCCTCCTTTTGTGACCTGGAAGGCAGATCTGGCTGTACAATAAAAAACAGAAGCACAAAGAAGAGTTAAGACAAATGAAAAGCATAATGAATTCAAATACGCAGAACATGTGACACAAACAAAAGCGCCATTGAGCATTGCTTCATGTATAACATACTCGGACTATTTTTTTTATCAGAAACATGGAAAACCTTTGCAGAGGGGTTTTAGTCAAGGTTTTACATTGATACCAAATTACGAATGTGCTAATCATCAGGAAATCTGCATAAGTACAAAGGTGTATTCACCCCAATGAGAAAGAATATTCAGACCTTAATTACATCTAGCTGCCTCTCAACCAAGTCATGATCCAATGAGGTCGTAGCGTTGCCAGTCCATGTGAACACGGTGTTTCCATTGTGTAGAATGTAACAATAGGACGAGTTTAAGGAGGAAGCCAGCTAACAAAAAGATGAGAAAGATTAAGAAGCTCATTTATGAAGAGAAGACTAATGTTCTCATAAATATCTTGACAAACCAAAGTATGCCAAACTTACCGTGTCTACTTGAAGTGCTTGCATGTTTTCTGATCCTGAACCCTGAATCCGGAATAGGGCAATCCCACCTTCAGAGTAAGTGTCATCCACAATATCATTTTCAACAACAAAGTTCTTGTATCCAGAGCTAAGGCCACCCTATATTGAAAATTCAGACAGAGAGGAAACATATACAACATTCAACATGAAGTATTGAGATTTTTCAGAACAGGTCAAAGGATTTTGACTGCTAACTTGAGGCAAACCTTGAACACTTGAAGACTTTGAAATATGACAAAGAACTGAATTGGTTCTTTCCCTTCATAAAGCCGAGCCTGTGCATTAAAAAATAAATTAGAGACCAAAAATATGATTTAAGATATAAATATTTAGAGAATTACCTGGACAGCCTGGAACCTTGCAGCCTGAACCATCTTGCTAGCCAGTGACATCGTTGACACCCTCTCCACCTGAAAGCAAGTAAGATCAATTCACAAGGAGCAACTTGACTCAAAAACACATTTATTAGAAACATAGGCAGATACAACAAGGAACAATGAAAATATCCCTTGACTTAAATAAATCCGTGTGGGTTTAAATTCCTGAAACCATTACTGATGTTGATTTTGTGCGCAGATATTACCTCAACACTTCTCTTCCCGAACCAAGTTCCAATAAGACATTCCTCCTTGTCATCTCCAGTATATGTGTATTGAAAAATGTAACAATCCCCAGTGTAAAATTTTGATTGGTCAGCAGCTGAAAGAAGAGTCTTGCCATTTCCATTCACCCTCCATACCTGATGCCAATAGACAGGTTACAAAACCACCATGAAACTTGCACCTAAAATAAATGGATGAATGCTATGGCAAACTTTTGCCTATTAACTTTGGTTGGAAGGCAGATATCAAAGGAGATGGGTGTAGATCGATGGTATGGTTGAATTTGGGATATTAGGAATCCCGTCATCCAGATGGCATATTTTGCATACATGTATATTCAAGGTAGTTTTGTTTAGCTTGCACGAGTGCAGTTGGGAGCTTATCCAAATACGTGCATGTAAAATTCAACTAACCAAGCCTTGGAATTCGGCATGTATTCAGACCTTTTTTTATCTACCTTTAATGAAATGACGCGCAGCTCTCCTGCGTGTTTGAGAAAAAAGTGCAGTTGGGAGCTAGAACACAACCTTAGGGAGATAACTAGCAAAAAACAGCAAAGCCTTTGGTTTCAAGAAAGTTGGGGTAGGTTTGGGATGGAATCTAAAAAGATCCAAAACCAAGAGGAAGGTACTTAGCACCTTGCACAAAGAGCTATAAGAGTTGAAAAAGATAATACCTGCAAATGACCTGTGCAATCAATGTAAGGCTGGGGTTCTTCTTTTACAGGTGCGGCTTTCATCAAGCCTTTAACATCTAATCCTTGACTTTTGAGGAGAGCTGCAAGACGAAACAGTGGATAAAAGTGTGAAATTTGGCTATTAGCGATATCTTGCCCTGGAACTGATAATATGTAGACAATAACCTGCAACTTTGCCTCTTCCGTCCTCAGATGATAACTTCAAATCAGGTGTGGGTGGCCACTCAATAAATTTTGACTTGAACATGACTGTCTCGAATCCCTCGATCACTTTGATAACATGTGATTTTGCTCGGCTATCATCAATGAGTAGTTTCTGTATAGAGATAAAAGAAACTGAGCGTGCACAGATGCATAATACTGTAAAACATGAACATGTTGTGAACATTAAGAAAAAAATGTTTTACAAAATAATCATTATGAGTAGTGAGCCCAAGAAAAATAATTAGCTCTTTCCATTTTGAGAGTGAAGTAACTAGCTTTCCTTAAATTTGAGAGTAAAATAACTGTTTTTTTAATAATATCTTAGAGTGAATATAATGAAGAAGCATTCGTTCAAAAAAATATAATGAAGATGCGTAAGTAATTTATGCAGATACCTCAGCAGCATTGCTCGCACCCTTTCTTTCTTGCAAAGAAGTATTTCTGCCCATCCAAACATACATTTCAGCACCGCAGTCAAGCAAGTAGCATTTGTTTGGCTCAAGTAACTCACACGCCAAGGATTCAAAAATAATTTGTTCCAATTTTCCTTGGTTGATGCTGGGAAGTCAAATAAATAATTCATTCAATTTCATAATTTCAAGAGAAATTTAATCTAACAGATGGCATAATTTAGTATATTATTGTTCTTGTTGACAACTAAAACTGATGCTTTGTGGACATGGGAAAAATGGTATTGATCTTTTAAAACAAATGGTAGTGAGATACCATATCAATTTGATGGCGATTTCCCTGTCTTCCTTATCCTCTGAAGGTGTCTTCCTTGGAAGAGGAGCGAAGCCACCAAACAAAGCCCAAAATTCACCAGCTTCCGCATCAGCCATTAATTTCCCATCCTCTAGAAGAGAAATTTAAATTATCACATCTTCTTAAATGCAACTTCTGAATTTCTCATATTCTAGTACATTAATGTATTTGCTTACCAACCCCTGCAGCTTCACACTTGCCCTCATGGAAAGTATCTTTGATATACTGTACAACTTCAAGAGCTTTTGCCCTCTCTTGAATGCATGAGTTGGAACCATTGAACTGGAAAATTTTGGACTTGGTATCCAAAATAAATATGTCCTCATGGTTAAGGGATGAACGAGTAAAAGGAACCTAGTCGTAAAATAGAAAGCATAATCAGCAAATGAGCAAACCTTGTTAGATGGAAAAAAATATATAGTGCTTTAGATAGCTCACCTCTTTAACATGGACAACATGTTTCCCTCTGCACACATATAAGCGGGTAACATGCTCCTGATCATTGACTTCTACATGGTTGAACCCAGAAGCTACCCCTCCTGGTTGTGGCATGATGCAAGGCCTAAAATATGAGAGAAACCTTTCAGTTTCATTGCCTTGTAATTCCCGGTACTGGACAGCACGTCCTCCAAGCGCAGCATCAAGCTCCACAGTTAAAATTGCAGCAGTTCCAGCCTCATCCTACCAAGGAAAAGAATGGACATTTTCTGAGAGGTGTCAATTAACAAAAAATACCAGGATAATATCCCTGAAGAGCAAAATCAAGTGAAGAGCAAAATCAAGTGATGCAGGTTTGAAAATCTACCTGACTAGTGTCTTTACCAAGCCAATAATGGATGTCATGGCGAAAGGAACCATTTTTCAAAGCTGTTGTCTGCAGGGAACATAAGGAAACAATATTCAGTGCAGTAAAAAAAGGTAATACTGAGATCAACCATAAACAGACTGTACTGTCATGATGAGAACTTCATGGACAGTGAAGCATATCATGCACCATCAAGGGTTACATTAAACGATACAAGATGAGAAATAGAAAAAAAAAACTGAGAAAATATTTGTCACAGATTTCTCAGAGCCTCTAAGATTTTGTTTCAAGCAGGACCAACTATTTTACCTTTCAATTAAGATGCACCAATAATCTTCCTAAAGAAAGGGATATTCATAAAAAGGCATCAGTAAATCCATACCTTCAAGATGATATATGAATCACCCATGTAAAATTTTCCATGTGAAGATGTTGCCACAGGAACTGGCTTAAAATTCTCAATACGCCATACCACCAGACCGCTATAACAAAATTAAGGAGTACAATGCTTGTAGAAGGAACTCTTATGAACAAAGCAGTAAAGTTAATTAGGGCAAAATGACAAAGAAACTTCAAAAGGATTGAGTGTTTGCTGGATATTTACATCAACCTCATCACCATTCCTATATAGTTTAGTTATCAAGAGGTTCTCTGATTAGTTCAGCCACCCTCTAACCCAATATATCTACACTTTTAATTTTGTCTAAAGCGAAACACTTGCAGCATGATAGACAGACAGTTTTACAGTTCATGTCAAATAAAGTTCTACTGTGTCATACAGTGTAAGTTTGTAACCATCAGAACTTATGGCTCCTGGCATGTAATACTGAAGTCAAGACATTTGAATAACTATTACACTTACTATATGTGTTTTACATTTTCAGGATCATGTCAAACTTTAGGAGCATCTCACAGCAAAATCAGATATAGTAGACACTAGAGAGCAATCACTACCCGGGAGCACTGAAAAGACAATGTAAGTGTTTTTTAACAGTTTAACAGACAAACAGTATGCAACTTCTGTGTGTTTCTCAGACTAACCTGCAGAAACACTAATTAGCTGCTTACTGGTAAGCATGTTTACTGTTACAATCAATTCGCTATTTGTCATCAACACTTGAGTCATCCTATGGTCTCACAATGCGTCTCGATGAGATAAAGATGTCAGGCTATGAAAAAGGTACATAGTACAGGGAAGCATGCGAAAAAGGATACTCCTTTTGCCCAGCTCCGTGGAAGGCAGGGTCCAAATCCTTCATAGACACTGACATGCTGGATGTTGATGAAGAACCCTACCTGATTTCGTATCAAAAGAATGTTAAAATTAAGCAATAAAAGTTATTGTTCTAACAACATCGCGTGGGAAAGGGCGAAAGAAAAAATGATGACGACGGATTCCGATCATTCTCTCACCTGAGGCCAGAGGGCTGTACTTGCCGATCGAATTGGGGAATTCTTGGGAGAGAGAACGATCCGGGGAGGGGTGGGGGAAGCGGGGCGAAGTAGATGGCCATCCGTGAAAGACGGATTCAGGAGAAAGAAAAGGTAAAATGCGAGCGGCGACCGCATGCGCCTCCTCTCTCCAGCTTCTTCACAAAATCAGACCGCATGCGTCCGTTTGCTGCTTCTGCTCCAGCATCCCGATGGGCGTTTTCTGCCCTATATAACCAAAAAAAATGGAGTTTCTTTTCTTTTATGGAGGATTTTTTTTCTTAAGTAAGCACGTTAACGCGCGACAATACAACACTCGAGAACAGAAAACAACGCGGTGCACGCCTCATTTTTTTTTGTCTGCATGAGAGAACAGCATAGAACAAGTAGAAACGTTGAAAAGTTGCGGTGCATATATACAACTCCATAAAGCTCCTGGAATCGGCGTTCGGATAGCGCTCTGATTACTGTTTCGCTCCTTTTGCCGAATCGTGTGCAGACACGTAGGCTCGTGCGTGTGTCCTCATCGAATCGCTCTCTCTTCGTTAAATTGCCCCAGGTAATCTTTGTTCTCTCCTCTCGCACTCGCTCGTCTCCCCGACCGCCGCCGATCCTCCCGCAGACGCCGCCTCCGTCGCCTCGGCTCCCACCTTCCCTTCGTCCCTCTCTCTCAACCTCTTCCTCTCTCCCGACGTGGCGGCGTGTCGGCCGGTCCCAGCGCCGCCGGATGGCCACGCGGCGCGCTGCTGGTGCGACTGCGCCCCCGGACAGCGGCGCAGCGCCGCGCGTGGGCACCGGTGGTGGGCTTCGCCGGCCACGGAGCGGCCCGGGTGTGCCTCACCGGTGGCCACGCGGTGTGGCTTCTCCCTGCCGCCGTCTCCCGCGCCATTCGCCTATGCTGACGAAACCCTAGCCGCCTGTGCTCGACGTATCCGGCGGCGCCACGAGCCTCCCACGTCTGTGCGTGGCATCTTCCTTGCCGGCGGCGACGGCGGCGGCTCCGCTCGGCATCTACATCTGCCGGTACTGACCCTCTCCTCCTTCTCCGTCATCTCTCCTTTGGGTATGTCCTTTTTCTAATAATGCCATGCTGCTCTTCATGTTTTCAATGATCAGGACGCTGATTGATTTCAATAACTCTCTTTCTCCGAAGGTTGCTTTGCTAAATCTCATTACAATATTGTCAGCATGGGCAAGGGTAGTTGATGCCATGGACACTGAGGTACCCAGTACTGTTGCAGCAATATTGCCAACTCATGTAGTTTTCTTATTACATACTGCCTGATCAAGCTTTTTCTTGTTCTCCAGTAGCTTTTCCTGAAGGAGGTTCAAGATTATTAGATTTTGCTGGGGCTGGTGCTACGCTACGGCAACTTTTGGATCCGTTGTTAGCTGCAGGTATGCCTTGCCTGGGACCCTGCATGTATCATTCTCAGTAAATTCATGAGTTAGTCTCCAATGTTTCATGGAATGCAGCAGCACATCTCCGATTGTTCCTCAGTTCTGCTCCTACATTGCACTGTCATCAAAAGGAATTTGTATTAGTGGAAATCGTGCTTCGGCTGAATTATGTCAAACAGGGTATGGAATCCTTTTCGACACTAATTACAAATTATTCATTCATCTTCCTCATCACTTTGAACTGACCAGTTCCAATGTTTTATAGAAAACATACGTCTATTCCCATTATCAAACTTTGGTCCACAAACGTTGTCCTTCTATTCGTGGTCAATGATATGTTTGTGAAAATCTATATTAATCTTGCCTCGGCTTTTGCAACAGATATATAGGCTTCGTTGATCATTTTGTTTTATCTTTTGCTGATTTCCAATAGTCAGGGGTTCCAATCTAAGACATCCCAAATTATTGCTAACTGCAGCGAATGACGAGCTCCTAATACCGTGCTTCATGGTGAAATGTCTTTGCTGCTCACTTCGCTCCGACCAGCTATATCCGATCTCAAAAATCTAAACCTCATTTTTTCGTAGTGTTTGAAGGTTTCTACCTGATCTTATGATCACCCTACCTGATATACATATCCCTGTTTTGGTTGTTCTGAGCATCTTGTGTACTAACTATGTATTTTTCGGCTGCAGTAAAGATGATGTGCATCCACAGCTTGGTTCGGTCATTCTTTGTGCAGCTTTTTGAGAAGATTCATGTTTCAGTATGTAATCTTTCCTGCACTGCATATTCCCTTTCTAGGTTCATACTTACAAAGTTCTCATCATTGGTTATTTTTTATGATAAGATCAGGAGGACTTGGCCCTGATTTTTTGCTATTGATTGAGTCTAGCAATGGTTCTAAGCGAATGATCAGCAAGGACTCATAAGAGGACATGGCCATCAGAGTGAAAAGAGTTGACAGTGTCCCGTGCTCGGTCAGTAATGCATTTTCTCTCAGAATGTCATTCTGCTACTGCAATTTTCATCTCTTGAGAACAATGTGCTATAAGCACTGCATGTTGCGGATTCCAGGAGCTATATGGAGTAGTATAAGAAAATAGTAATAAAAAATCGCCGGGACGGGAGGCTCGCCGTCTCCGTCCGTGCTTCTTCTTCCTCTTCCTCTCCCCTAGCTGCGGCGCTTCCTCTCCCCCAGCGGTGACATCGCAGGCCCACCGCTCATACGCCGGCGCCACCGCCCCGTAAGAAGCACCGCCGCGGAGGCTGCCTCCTAGCTACCTAGATCCAGCTTCCCTCCTCACGCCCTAGACCATCCCGTCGGTGACATCAGGGGACGCGTCCTTGGCCGGCTTAACGCCGACGCCCGCGTGCTCCGCCTTCAAGGTCCACCCCCGCGTTGACGCCGGGGTGGTAGGCCACCAGAGGGCGGCCAGGAAGCCGAACAAGTCACGGGACCTCCGCTCCGTCGCTAGGTCCACGGTAGCGGAGCCTCCCTTCCTCTGCCTCAACCGCCGCCGCCTGGGCCAGCGCGAGTGCGTGGCGGTGGCGCGACGTGCCCAGCATCGTCTTAACGCTCCTCAGCGGCAACCCAAGGACCGACTCCTACAATGAGACCCGCAGAATGTTCGTCGTATGCAACCATGCCTGATAAGCAAACATGCCCGTCCCCAGGTTTGTGCCTTCTTCTTTATTTGGTTCTTACTTTATTTGTTGATTATTTTGGTTCTATTACAAATCTGAATATCATGTGCCAACCGGCCTTAGTTTAGCCTGCCCTGCATATCATCAGTATGGTGACTTTGGGCACTTCTTTAATTGTCTTGCTTTAGCCTACTTTTAGACTCTACAGTGAGCAGAGCAGGAACTCAATGGTCTTGCTTGACTTTTGTTGGTGCCGTGCTTCTTTTTTTGACATTAAAATGATGATTTGTAGTTGTCTATTCAACCACTTGAAAAAGCATAATGTACTACTTTATATCCTATTTTTGCCTATATATGGTTTCAACGATATGCTTCCACCGTTATAGCTTTATATCCTATTTGATATTCCCTTTACACTTTTATTTAATTGTTTTCAGCTTTCAGGACAAAGTAGTGTGCTTGGCAGCATCAAAGTCTGCACATTTGGTGTTTCAAGATAAAAAATGCTTTTATTGTATTTTTTTTTTTTGCGAGAGCGTGTATGAGCCTTGTGTTCCTGGAAGAAGTACTTCTCAAATTGTTTTTTTTTATGACGCATGAATGATGAATGTATCCTTCTACCAGACATTTCTTTACGGCCGATGATCAAGCCCATGTCTATAGTTTAGTAATTTAGATCAATGTTCAGAGTAGATCTGTATCCAATTTGTCAGTTGTACTTTTCTCTACCTGTACACACAACTTCTACATCAAAGTGAAATGATCATACATGCCATCGTGATGAATCCTCTCTTTACAATGATGCATGATGTTTACATCTATACTCTCCCTGTTGAAGCCTAAACATTTGTGTCGCAATGCCTGATGATGTAACTAATGTATATTTTACTGAATGGCCCTTCACTCTGTTGTACATATATAGATTAATGAATCTGTGAACGCTTGCCATCTACTTCACTCTACTGAGTATATTGCTGTTTCCAAAGCTATGTGCAGTCACTACGGGCGTGGCGAAGCGCGCCTGCCTACCTAGTTAACTAGACATTCCAAGCAGTTTAATGTCATTATATTATTCGCATGTAAAATATATTTTTAAATTCGCTTGCACAATTGAAAATCCTACGAAACAAGATCTATATAGATACTCCATGTTTTAAAGCCGTTTTAGATATGTCGACTTATGTTACGTAGTGTGATAATAAGATCATCTCCAAGAGTTTTCAAGAATTTTTTCTGAAAACCATAGAGTTTCCTAACTCGTCAAAAAGTATTAAGACAAATAAATAAGACCATCTCTAACCGTTTTCAATAATTTAATCCTAAAATATAGAAGATAATTTTACCTCAATAATCTTGTAATATTTTTAAATTATCCTAACCACTTTTATATATTCTTTTTTCTCTTGTAAAAAAGTCTATTTTTTACCATCAAACTATCGTCAAAGTTTAAATTTTAACAATGAAACTTTAAAACAAGAAATATTTGACCATACAATTATCAAAACTCATTCGAGTGAAATTCACCATATGTCTCCAAAGTTAAAGAGGGGTGTCATATAGGCCCATAAAATCTTAAAATGAGTTAGTTTGGGTCTCATCTATATTCAAATGAGCGTTTACCCAACCCGGTAGTTGACGTGACATGTTGACTCGACGCTTATATGGATCCAACAGATGAGACCCACGTATCAGCTACAAGGATATGACATATGAGACCCACATTATTTTTCTAACTAGGTCACAAACATGGCGCAGAGTCTAGGCCCTGAGGCTTTCGATAGATTCCAGGTCATCTTTGTTGCGCCGCTGTCAGCCTCTAAACATGAGCCCTTAAGGTGCTATTCTCTTATGGTGTGGATCCCGTGATCATGGAGCTGAACTTTATTGGGTTGGAGCATGATGCTCTTTAGCCGCTTGGTTCAGGACCTCCTTTGGTGTTTACCGCCGTGCTAGTTCCTCAAGGCTCTCGCTAAATAATTCTTCTGTAATCACAACCATGTGAGCTTTGTAGGCGTTTGGCTCGGTAATCATCAATTACCGTTCAAGCTTTGCATTGTTAAACTCTACTTCTACTTAATGAAAAACGTGCTTTGGCACGATCGTGAAAAAAAATCTGATTATCTTAACAACCTCCCATGATAAAATTCAAAACTAAAAAGTTGTTCGAATCGCTAGACTTACCACCCGACAGTAAAACTGAATCACTTCCAAAAGGGATTATGCGTTCTGCAGTGACTGCGTTAAAACTTGAAACAACCAGTCTTTTCTGTAACATGCTCACAAAAATCAGGTGTACCTTTTTACCAGGTACGCAATTGACTACCTCTTAAATTATCTAAAATTTCACCCTTCGAAAAGTTATTTAAAATTTGACAATTTTTTTTTAAAAAAATCATATTTTACAACACTGAATAGATATATTACTAAAATATATTTCAAAACTTTTCGGTGCTAAAATCATTTTATTGTTTTTTTAATGATAGGAGGATACAACACGTCTCGCTTTGCTTACGTCGAGGCCACATCAATGTTTTAAATAGCGGGTTAAGATGTTTAGCGGTATATCTCTAAAATAGGTAATAGCGGAGCTATAGCAGAATATAACGGCTAAATTGTACCTGAACTCAAATAGCGGCACCTTTGTCTCAAAAGGCTATAGCGGACTATAGCGACATCTATAACGATAGATTTAAAACTATGGGCCACATACATGAGCATCGAAACATTGCTTGAGCATCCCTCCACTCCTGGGAAAATTTCAGCGGCTGACATATCTATCAAGCCCTCGTTTAGTTGCCCGGAATCGGCAGTGGCAAATTCACTGTAGCGCAATATAGCATTTCGTTTCTATTTGGTAATAATTGTCCAATCGTTGACTAGTTAGGCTCAAAATGTCCGTCTCGCAAAGTACAATCAAACTGTGCAATTAGTTTTTGATTTCGTCAATATTTAGTACTCCGTACATGTACCGTAAGTTTAATGTGACGGGGAATCTTTTTTTGCACAGAGTTTGGATTTTGGGTACTAAACACCCCAAGTATATGCTAGCATCGGAGTAATAATACAATCTCTGCGTATGATGAGTTGAGGGGTTGCACATCTGTTCTTGTTTTCGTTCCTCTAGTCTAGATCTAGGCTAGAGAGGAAAAAAAATGAAACAATCTGACCGTCACTTGTACTCTACGCCAACCCACATTCCGTAGGGAAGCCACCGGGGAACCTCTTGGAGTCGGTGCAGCAGTTGTAGATCATGTACCTATCCTGCGCCTCCCTCAGCTGCTTCATGTCGTCCAGCCCAGCTGCTCCGCCGTCGAACCAGTCGCCGCCGCCGGGCGCCGCGCCCTGCTGGCCGCACACCCACACGAACCCGCTCGGCTCGCAGCCGTTGGCGCGGTAGTTCCGGAAGTAGGCGATGAACGGCGCCCGTCCGCCCTGCGTCGCCAGTCGTCGGCGTCCCAGAGCACGCCGTTCAGCCTCATCGGCTGGTACACCGGGAAGGGGACGCCGGCGTCCCAGTGGTTCCTGAACCGCCGGATCGCCTTGTTGTCGACCAGGATCCTGAAACTCAGCTCATTGTCTCATTCGCTCACTTTTGAAGGAAAACAACTTGTTTCAGCAAAGACTAGCTCGTCACTGAAAACTAGCGACTGCTAAAAAAAACACCGTGGATGTAGTGAAGAACAGAGGGGCTTACAGGATCTCGTCTGAATTCCAGATGATGGAATAGGTGTGGAAGTCTAGAGTAGGGTCGAACCAGAGCCGGTACTGCATCTCCCTGCCACCGGACCCATTGGCGAAGATGTTGGTGTGCAGGGTGTACGGCTGGCCGGTCAGGTTGCCAAGGAACTCCAGGTCGATCTCGTCATGGGTCTTCCACTGCTCTTCAGACATCAGCTGCGCATAGCATCCATCACTCTGTACAGGAGCTTTACCGACACTCACAACACTCACGAATCCCTAAAAATACTCGGTGTCTACGAAATGTGGTCGGCAGTCTATCTAAGGATATGTTTAAGGTAGTAGATTATCGGCAGACAGATACGCAAGCTACAAACAAGATGATGATGTAAGACAGATACGAGATTTTATCCAGGTTCGGCCGCCGTAAAGGCGTAATACCTACGTCCTGCATCTGATTGTATTGATGTATGTCAATGAGAGATGTTTCTTAGAGGGGTCCCCTGCCCGCCTTGTCTGGGGGGCAGGGTTACAGATCTGGAAACTAATCCTAACCAGTTACAATTGCTATAGATGGCCGGATAAGGATTCCTATTCTAACCGACCAGGATCTTGCTTGATCTCCAAGTCTGCCTTGATTCCTCGCGCGGGACTCCGAGCAGATTGGCCGGACCGCGCGTCGTCTTCTAGTGGGCCCAACCCCCCTGGTCCGGGCCGGCCCAAGCCTAGCCGTAAGGATATAGGGGTTAATACCCCCACAGCTAGTCCCCGAGCACCATGTATTATGTTGCGACACGCCGTTCGATCTTCTTCAACTAACGCGATCTGTCTTTATGTCATCTCCAACTAGCTAAAACATTGACCAAGCAAATGTGCCAGTATTCTGGTCAGCACAGAGAGCAGTAGACCACAATTATAGCCGAAGATTCTGGTTGTCCGAAGAATGCATGGTGCTCTAAAGAAAAAAGAAAAAGATTCCTTTCCTGATCAAGTGTGCCCACTTGTATTTCTGAAAAGAAATGTAAGTGACCCTTGTACAATAATAGTTATGGTCAACAGTCAGAGCGTAGGGGTCGATAAAATAAGCACATTCACCGCAAGGTGAAGTGTGCCCACTTAGTCCTCGAGCCTGGTAGTAGGTGACGTAGACACGTGGTGCCAGAGTCTAAAAAGAATTTCCACTGAAGTTGAGAATCCAATCATCGTACAAGCAATACGAGATACACCGACAGGTGCATCGTACCGATGTAGTCCCAGAGCTTACTGGAAGGCGAGGTATCAGCCTTGTAGCAAGGTCTAAATAAATGCCTCTCAACTGTATGTGAGTACAAATCACATGTAGCCGAGGAGAGCAGTCTCCGAGCAATGTTCGGAGAGTGGTCGGGGCAGTCCCCGAGCATGAGAGTGGTCAGAACAGTCTCCGAGCACGATGGTGGTATCGACAGTCTCCGAGCATGATGGTGGTCTGGATAGTCCCCGAGCACAATGATGGTTTGGACAGTCCCCGAGCACAAGGATAGTCGCGACAGTCCCCGAGCACGAGAAGTGTGGCAAAAAACCATATGCCACTTGTACTATTACTTTTTGTATTTATTTATTTACTTGCTCTGTCAAGTCCAATCTGACACATCTGGTCAAAGAAGTAGACGGGTATAGCACGTCATACTGCCTTTTTGTCTTGTCAAGCAAACAGTTGCGTGGGACCTGTCAGTAGGTGCATCAGCGTGGACCCTCCCACACTAGCAACGAAGAGACGCATATATTGGCATAGATCTCGAGGCTGTAAAAACAACTGTCTGCGGCACGTGCACACGTCTCCCAAGAATCTCGGGCAGACGAAACGATATAAATCTTGGGTTAAATACAGTATATGATAGGTAAGTTACTTTTTACTGAACCCCATTGCCATTCGCAGCTGCAGCCTTCTTCTTCCTCTCGCCAACCCTAATACCTCCGAAATCACCACCAATCAATCCTCCGCCATTTTCTCGTTCATCAGCAAGGCCAGATTCATGGCGAAAAGTGATGCGCAGAAGAAAGCAGGAGTCATGGCGAAGGAATGGTGGAAATTGAGAAGCAACGAGCAGACCATTGAAGACCTCGTCACCAGGGGGTACTCCACAACAAGGAGCTCACAGGATGGCGTGCGCCGGAGGGCGAGGGGTACCCCGATCCACAACCAGGTGAGATTGTGGTGTTCAAAGACTTCTTTAAGCGGGGATTTGGGGTTCCGGTACATCCTTTTCTTCAAGGGCTCTGTCTTTACTACGAGATTGGGATTTGCAATCTGCATCCCAACTCGATCCTCCTTGTCGCCACTTTCATACATCTTTGTGAAGCATATGGCGGCTTCCAGCCTCATTTCGATTTTTTCCGCCATCTTTTCTATCTGCGGAAGAAAGGAAGCGGCGGTTCGAAGATAGCCGGGGGTGTGTACCTCAACCTCCGTGACGGCATGAAAGCCCAGTACCTGCACTGCCCATGGAACACGTCGCTAGACGACTGGTACAAGAAATGGTTCTGCATCCATGAAGAGCCAAACACGATTACACTGTGCGATGTGGGGTACATTCCGGAGAAGAGGACAAGCTGGTCAGAGAAGCCCGAGCACTTGAAACAGATTCCAGAAATATTTGGAATGATCCCGTGGAAAAAACTAGATGGTTCGAGAGTGGTCGGGAACTTCATTAGCCGACAGATCCAGCCCTGCCAGAGGAGAGTACATCCTGACTATGAATATCAAGGTAGCGTGGACCCGACGAGGACGAGGCAGGGGGCGCTTGACAAAATCGAAGTCAAAGCCAGAATTGGAGAGCTATTTAACTTAGCCGATCCAAATTATGCCAGATTGAACGACATAGAGCACGCTTTCAAGTTTGCCCGACCTCCTCCAAAGGTAACTCGTCTTGCCCTGTACCTGTAGTTTTATATTGTGGTAGGATAAGTGGAAACTTACTGTGTTCACCCATTTTTGTTATCTAGGTTAATGGTCAGGATAGAGCGACAGTGTTTGTGTTGCCACCCCCTGGAGTGGAGTGGCCACAAGGAGCTGGTTCCACCACCCAGACCAGCATTGAGATCAAAGACGAGGACGTCGACTGGGCGGTGCTCGGAGTTGGAGAGGAGGCAGCGGCCCTAGCCGTTGGTAAGCGGCCGACTGCCCCCAAATAGCCGAAGAAGAGATCATCAACCACCCTACTCACTGGGGGGGCGCTAAGTATCAATGAGCCCGAGGGGGGCCCGAAGGAGAAACCGGCCAGCAAGCGTCGACAGACGATTTTTGCTTGGTCGGACGATGACGTAGAGGAGGGAGAGGATGCAGACACCTTTTGACTTGTCCCTCGAAAGAGGAGGAAACAACTAGAGTCGATGGAGCAAGGTGTCTCCTCCACGCCTATGGGACCCACATTGCCGACGACGGTGAAGGATGCAGCCGGGTCAACCTCGGGAGTACCTGGGCAAGGAACGCGACCGGCGACGGGAGCAACAACTCGACCGAGCATGCCACCGGCCACTGCAGTGCAAAGGACAAGCGGCAGAGGGGTCGAGCACCAAGGCCCAGCGATAGCTCTGGATGTAGAGGGAGACCAGGAGTCACCCGCATAGCACATGGAGCAAGTACGGCCAAAGAGACGCGCCTTCGCCACATCATTCCGCGCTTCCAACATGTAAGTATTTGTAACCTTGATGTAAGCTAGCAATTTGCATAGAATATGATTGCCTTCTGAACTTATCTCGGATGTACTAGCTCGGCGTCCACTGAAAGTCTGGACCAGCTAGCCGGAAGCGGCATGGCGCCGCCAATAAGTGCAGAGCAGACTGCCCAGCAGCCGACCATCTAGGAACTCATAGCAGAAGATCCGTCGGGGCCGCAGCAAATAAACAGTCAGACAACAGTCCCCGAGCAGGGGGTCGAGGGAAGAGTCGAGCCGAGCACGAGTGCTCCGAGCACTAAACCTGCTGAGGGCAACACCTTAGCATCAAGGGTAATGGAACAAACCGAGGAGCAGTGGCCAGAGGTGAGAGCACAGACCACGTTTGTCGATGCTGCTGCCCGTGGGAAAGCCATGGTGATCGCAGAAGCTGCTAACGCCGGACCAGCACCGAGACCCGAAGAAGAGCCCAAAGAGGACGAAGTGGAGGAGGTCTTGGGCCATCCATAGGACAAGTGACAACGTGTGTATGTGTCGCGTTGGTGGAACGACCAATGGGTTGTTCATGAGGAAATCTCGGAGGTCGAAGAAACCAAGAAAGTTGAACGGGCGACGAAACGGCTGGTGACAGAAGTGCAGGTAAGCTTCGCTTCACCCCCTGATCTCGCTGTCTAGTCGCAGCTGTCTTACTTAGCTATCTGCACATAGGACTTAATGAAGACCGCAAGGTATCGCAAGAAATGCTTCGACCAGATCGAGGGGATCGCTGCAAGCAACAAGGAGCTGACAGCGGAGGTGGAACGCTTGCGCCAGCGACTTGAAGCCGCCAACCATGAAAAGATGGTGCAAGAGTCCCAGAACCAGAACCTGGTCGTCCAGCTCAGTAATAAAGAGCCAGAAAGAACAAGTAAGTAGCCACTTTATCACAACGACTACTGACAAGTGCTGTTACGTTGTTGGTAGTAACAGCTATAGTGCAGGCTTAGAAGCCAAAGTGGTCCGTCTCCGAGAGGAGAATGGTCGTGCGGTCGTGGAGTGTGATCGCCTGAAAGAGGACAACAGAAAACTGGTGCAAGACCAGTCGTAGCTCCGGGACCACACGACCAAGATGACAGAGGAGCTAAAAGGTTAGTTTTCCAAACCCCTTTGCTCATTTTTGTTGCCTACTGTAGTTTGGCATAATATAGCGTCTTAACAGCATGTACGGTTTGTAGTTATAAAAATCAGTGCAAAAAAGCATCTGGA
This sequence comes from Miscanthus floridulus, assembly GCF_019320115.1. NCBI lineage: Eukaryota > Viridiplantae > Streptophyta > Magnoliopsida > Poales > Poaceae > Miscanthus > Miscanthus floridulus. The sequence continues at coordinate 82,598,477 of NC_089590.1, forward strand.
GGCCGTGATAAAAGACTGTGACGGCTGGAAGGCGTAGTGCCAAGAGATCAACAAGGATCGTGACACCTAGAAAAACCAGTGCCAGGAGGTGGCAACGGGCATTTTGTCGGTCCTTAACCTCATCGATTCGGCGCTAGCAGAGAACGTGCCAAGGACACCGCAGTTGGGATTGATCGAGAGATGCCGAAAGGCATGGGGATGGTTCCAGGAGTTCGTGAAGGAGGCAGGTGAGTACACAGGCACACATGTGCTAAGCATGGTACGTGCCCACTATCCCTTGATCGATCTCAAGCGCCTAGAGGCTGGATACCCGAAGGAGGTAAATCCAGACAAGGCTGAGGAGCTATGGATGATCCAGCTGGACTTGTCAGCGAAAATAATTGGCGATATTAACCTGTGTGGAGGTGCGACACCACCTGTACAGGGAACACCATCAACAAGTCAGCTGGAAGCGCCGTTATTTTTACGCCAACCGGCGAAGCCTGCGGTCTTGACCAGCCAAGCATCGACGGTGCCATCTTCTTCAGCTTGATCAATGCCAGAGTCCCCAAGACCCTTGCACGATGTTAGGCCCAGCGAGCAGCAGGTGCCGCGTGCCCCGACCAGCCAATAGTTTAGGCTATAGCTGTGGAAGAAGATGTAGTTGTGTTATTGTAAACTTGGACCTTTTCAGGCAAGCTTGTAATAACGTAACTGTATATCAGCATAAGCTTGTTTGTTTTGTAGAAAACGTATTTAAGCTCGGATATCATGTTGGTGTAACTAAGTGAGAACATGTTAGCGTTCTATTTAGTTGTACCAGTTTAGTCGACACGTCATCCTGAAAGGTTTGTATGGCCCTAGTTTGGCTTGTGGTCGGAGTGTGAGGTGCGTAGCTTGTGCACACGTAGACACACACAAGTCAAACCAGAGAGGACCTGCCGATCACCCGTAGTGTAGAGAGCAGATCCCATGCACGCATTGGGAGGAACCGGAGATAGGGCCTGCTCCGAAAACCCAAGAAGGAATGGTGGTCGGTTTTAACTGGTTGAGTTAGAATAACAATAAACTTCGAAGTGACACATTAGAGTGGTCGAAGAAATCATAATAGCTTTATTGAATTAAATCGAAAGTACAAGAGGGGTACATATCTTAGTAGTTAAGCATAGAAACGCCTAAGCTTGTCAATGTGCCATAAATTGGGTACGTCTGTATCATCTAGGTGAGCTAACCTATAAGATGTTGGTCGTGTAACCTCCTTGTCATGAAGGGCCCTTCCCATGGGGTTGCGAGTTTGTGGACGCCAGCCTGATTCATCTTCCACTTCAAGACCAGGTCCTCAACCATGAAGAACCGCTCCTTGACGTTCTTGTTGTAGTACCTGCGCAAAACAGCAAGGTATTTGGCTGTACGTACGCAAGAATCGAGCCGCTTCTCTTCTGCACTATTCACTTCTAGCTCCCGTACTTCATTGGCCTTGTCTTTGTCGAAGTTCTCTACCCATGCTGATCTGAAGGCTATATCTGTTGGGAGCACTGCCTTAGCGCCATAAACCATAAAGTATGGTGATACGCCGGTGTTGTGACTGGGCTGGGTTCTGAGGCCCCAGACCACGGCTGGTAACTCTTTGAGCCATCTTCCGGGAGCTTTGTCATTTTCTCTGTACATCCTCTTCTTGAGTGCATCCAAGATCATACCATTTGTCCGCTTGACCTATCCATTAGCTCTAGGGTGCGCCACCGAGACGTATTTTACTACTATGCTCCTTTCATCGCAGAAGTCCCAAAAAGCATTCCTGGTGAACTGAGTACCCAGATCAGTGATGATGCTGTTGGGTATGCTGAAGCGGTGGATGACCTGGTCGATGAACGCAACAGCCTTTTCTGAAGATGCCTTGACTAGGGGCATGTACTCTATCCACTTGGAAAATTTATCGATCAGCACAAAGGCACATGTAAATTTCCCAGGGGCCGGCTTGAAAGGCCCGATCATATCTAGTCCCTAGCATGTGAAGGCCAAGAGGCTAGTATTATCTGAATCTCATGTGTGGGCACGTGGATTCTCTTGGCGAAGAACTAACAACCTTCACAATGGCGGACCAGCTTCTCTACATTGGCTACGACCGACAGCCAATAGAACCCTGCTCGAAAAGCCTTGCCAACCAGCGTTCTCGAGGCCGTGTGGTTGCCACAGGAGCCAGAGTGGATTTGGTCTAGGAGATGTTCACCATCCTCCTAGGTTATACACTTCATTAATATTTCCTCCTTCGCGTTCTTACGCCATAATTTGCCATCGACGAGCAGATACTACTTACTGCGGTGCATCAGGCATTCGTTTTTTGTCTGATCGGTGTAACCGCTACCATCTGTCAGGTACTTGATAAAAGGTACTCTCCAGTCAGGCTCCTTAGTGGTCGGAGGTGGTTCGGTGGTGTTTGACGCTATAACCGTGGCCACCAATAGCTGGTCTGGAGGCTTGTCGACCGCGGGATCTTCTTCTTCGATGGAAGGCGTGAGCAGGTCTTGAACAAATATGCCATGTGGGACTTTGGCTCAGGATGATCCTAACTTTGATAGCGCATCTGTTGCTTGATTTTTGTCCCGGACCACATGTATGTACTCGATGCCATAGAACTTGCCTTCCAGCTTTCTGATCGATTTGCAGTATGCATCCATCTTTTCGCTGGTCGTATCCCAGTCCTTGTTGAGTTGGTTGATAACTAGAGCCGAGTCTCCATAGACATAGAGACGTTTGACACTGAGCTCGACTGCAATGCATAGACCATGTAGGCATGCTTCGTACTCGGCGGCGTTATTAGATGCCGGGAAATAAATCCTAAGGACGTATCGGAGCTGCTCCTTGGATGGTGATATGAAAAGGACTCTTGCTCCTGCGCTGTTGATGTTGAGAGAGCCATCAAAGTACATCTTCCAATACTCGACGGGCCCCTGAGAGGTAGGTGTGCTTAAGTCTGTCCACTCGATGATGAAATCGACAAGTGCCTGAGACTTGATTGTAGTACGGCTTGCAAATTCCAAGGAGAAAGGGCATGGCTCCATTGCCCATTTGACGATGCTCCCGTTTGCATCCTTGTTGCAAATGATGTCTCCCAGAGGGTACTCAGTCATGACCACCACGCGATATCCGTCGAAGTAGTGTTTCAACTTTCGGGATGTGATTAGTATGGCGTAGATTAGTTTCTGAATCTATGGGTACCTGGTCTTGGATTCATTGAGCACCTCACTAACAAAATAAATTGGTCACTGTACCTTGTAGACGTGGCCGGGCTCGTCGTGCTCGACCACCATGGTAGTGGAGACCACTTGATTAGTTGCCGCAATGTAAAGCAGGAGGGTTTCATCTTCTCTGGGAGCAGTGAGGACCAGAGGTGATGTAAGGAATTATTTTAGCTGTGTAAAGGCAGCGTCTACTTCCTCCGACCACTCAAACTTCTCGGATGCTTTGAGCAGCTTGAAAAATGGTAGTCCTTTTTCGCCTAATCTTGATATGAAACGACTTAGGGCAGCCATGCATCCGGTAAGCTTCTGAACATCCTTCACCTTTTTAGGTGGCTTCATGTCTAAGACAGCTTTTACCTTCTCTGGGTTAGGGCATATGCCATCGTGACTGACGACGTTGCCAAGCAATATACCAGATGGAACACCAAAGATACACTTCTTTGGGTTTAATTTCCATTGGAATGTGTTAAGAGCTGTAAAGGTACGTTCGAGGTTGTCAACAAGGGTGTATGCTTCCTTGGTTTTAACAACTACATCATCAACATAAGCCTCGATGAGGTCGTCTTTTATCTCGTCTTTGAGGCAGGCCTGTATGGCACGTTGGTAGGTAGCCCTGGCGTTCTTGAGCCCGAACGACATGGTCGTGTAGCAGTAAGTGCCGAAGGGCGTGATGAAGGATGTCTTGATCTGGTCGTCCTTTTTGAGAGTGATCTGGTGATAACCAGAGTAGCAATCGAGAAAGGAAAGCAACTCGCAACTGGCAGTTAAATCTACGACCTCATCTATGCGAGGTAAGCCGAAAGGGTCTTTAGGGCAGTGTTTATTAAGATTAGTGTAATCAACGCACATTCTCCATTCATTATTCTTTTTACGTACAAGAACCAGGTTGGCTAACCACTCCGGATGATACACTTCTTTGATAAATCCGGCTGCCAAAAGCCGTGTAACTTCTACCCTAATAGCCTCCTTTTTGTCACGAGCGAACCGTCGTAGCTTCTGCTTGATAGGTTTGGCCTTGCTATCGATATTTAAGGAGTGCTTGATCAAGTTCCGAGGTACACCGAGCATGTCAGGGGGTTTCCATGCGAACATACTCATGTTGCTCCTCAAGAACCTGACGAACGCGTCTTCCTATTTAGGATCCAGGTTGGCCCCGATAAGGGCCATTTTGCTGGGATCACCATCAACCAGCTGGATCGCTTTGTGCTCTTTGGACTTGTTCTTGCATGGGGCCTCGAGCTTTGGGATCTCCAGGTGGTCGGCTAGGGTCTTCTTGGCGTCGAGCATGGTCTCAGCCATGCGAATAGAGAGGTCGTGAGCCTCTACTATTTTGAAGCTATCATCCTCGTAGGTATAAGCTGCGTATACGTTGCCCCTGAGAGTTATATCCCCTTTCTCAGTAGGCATCTTGAGCACCAAATACTTGTAGTGAGGTATGACCATGAACTTGGTGAGCGCTGGTCGACCAAGGATAGCATGGTAGGTGCCTTCAAAGTCAGCGACCACGAAGTTGACGTAGTCGGTGCGGAAGTGGTCCGCGGTACCAAATTGCACAGGTAGCGTGATCTGCCCGAGAGGTGTGGAGCTCTGTCCGAGGAGAACACCCTAGAACTGTGCCTCGTATGGCTTGAGATCAGCCTGGGTTATCTTTAGGGCTAGCAAACTGTTCTTGAACAGTATATCGATGGAACTGTCGCCGTTAATCGGCACTCTATCGGACTGAACCTTGTTGATACAAGGATCAAGAACCAGAGGAAAACGTCCTGGCTCAGGTATTGCAGCCCATTGGTCCTTTCTGCTGAAGGAGATCTCGCGGTGAGACCAAGGAGGGAGCCGCGGATCGACTATGAGGTTGTCGGCGTTGGCCACGTTCAAGCAAGCGCGGGCGAGCAGCTTGCGTTCTCGTTTGGTCTCGATGGACACTTTGCCCCCAATGATGGTGTGGATGCGATCAGTTGGCTTGACATACTTGTGACGGGGATCTGCGTCTTCATCGTCGTTGTCCTCGTTACGCTGCTCCCCTACGTCGTTAGGCTTGTCGGATGTATCAAGAGCCTATTGGCGCATGTAGATAGATTTGAGAACACGGCAATTCTCCATGGTATGGTTTGACTTAGGATGGAGCTGGCAGGGTCCTTTCAATGCTTTGGCATAGTCTTCTTCGTAGTTGCGACGTCGACCACCTTTTTTAACGGTGTTGACCTCGCCGTCGTCTTCCCGAGCACGCTTGCCCCTGTAATCGTCATGGCGATTACGCCGCTGATTATGCTGGTCGCGGTGGTCGCGGGAATCATTGTGCTGGTTGCGGCGATCAAAATTGTCGTTCCGACCATGGTTGCCGCGGTAGTCGTCGCGGTGTGGGGGGTGGTCGGAGCGTGGAACCCTTGCTGCTTCTTCGATGATTATCTTTTTAGCATCATCGGCATCTGCATATTTTTAGCAGTGGATAGGAGCACTGTGACTGATTCAGGTCTCTTGCGGAGGAGCTTGTCCCTTAGGGCATCGTGGGAGCGGAGACCAGTGATGAAAGCCTCGATTGCCTCGTTGTCGGAGATTGATGGGACCTTGATGCGCATCTCCGAGAAGCATCGGACGTACTCGCGCAGTGGCTCATCCTTGCGATCTCGAATCCTTTGCAGATCATATTTGTTGCCGGGTTGCTCGCAAGTAGCAATGAAGTTATCGATGAATGCTTGCTTGAGCTCTTGCCAAGAATTAAAGTAGTTCGCCAACAAGCTGACCAGCCATTGGTGGCCTGCACGGCCGACAGCGACTAGGAAGTAATTAGACATGACATGCTCATCAGCCATGGCTGATCTGCACGCGGTTTCGTAGAGCATGACCCATAATTCAGGGTTCTCCTTGCCGTCATACTTCTGAAGTTTTTCGAGCTTGAAGTTCTTGTGCCATATGACTTGGTGAAGGTGTGGAGCGAACTACTTCAAACCCGAAGGGCCATGGGTAGTATCATATTCCATACGGCGATAGCTTTCGTGGGATGCACGATCATTGGCTCTTTGGTTAATGCGATCGCGTAGATCGTGTTCTCCGAGGGAATGGCGGAGATCGTTATTGCCATCACGGTGATCCCGATTGCCACCCTGGTTAACCCTGCGACCGCGGTTATCACAGCGATTATCGTGGTTGTCTCGGTGGTTGTCGTCCCAGTAGTCACGGTGGTTGTCATCCTGGTAGTCACGGCGGTTGTCGTCCCGACCACCATCATGACCACCGTTTCTGCCTTGACGGTTGTCTGATGGGTCGTTGTTGCGCGAGCCATGTTGGTTGGGTGGCTGTGAGCGACTTGAGTACTGGCGGCTGTGGCTTGATTCGACTGAGACGGACGGAGCCCGGGCTTGATTTACAATTTCTGCGGTCTGAGCCATAGCAGCCGTCAGGTAAGCTTGTGTATCATCACGAACTGCCTGGATTCCCAGGGTATTGGGTAGTCGTTGCATTGTCGCCATAGCAACAGCTACGTTGGCGCTTGGAGTCTTGAAGACCTGCTTGTCCCCCACCCTGTCAAAGGTATTGTTAAGGTCGCGTGGCTAGACCCTTATACGTCGTGCCTCTCTTCTGCCTTGGCTTTGACTTGTCGGCGATTAAACCGATCAATATTGCGTGCTTCGCGTGCTAGCCTTTCTTGTTCTGTTTCGCCAACTATCGGTGGTTCGTCATTGCTGACGACATTGATCAAGTCTCCTCGCCTTGGTGGGAAGGATGGGAATCGTGGGAACCCCGGGGCATGGTCTGGGATATCCAGATCGTATTCAATGCCTTCATTGTCATGATGCTGGAGCTCGGTGTGGACGGAGCCATTAGATGCGATGCCAGACGGGGAGCTTGAGCCACCCTCTTGAACTGTGTGGACCGATCCTTCTTGATACTCCTCAATCTAGACCATGTTGACGAAGTTGCGCAGGCCGTAGGGCTGAGCCTGGTAGTTCTTCATCGAGGCTTCGTACTCGAAGAGCCGGAGACCCGTCGTGGGGGCTGGTCGGCGACGAACGGAGCGCCCTTCAGGAGTAGATGTGACCATGAGATCTGTACCGAGTCGTGCAGGATGACTAGCCCAAGCTGGTCGGGTAGATCTATTGTGGGTAGTGGTTACCTGCTCATTAGGTTGACTTTGAATCGAACTTACCAGAGCTAGGGTTTCAGTAAGTTTGGTGCTGACCCGATCGATGGAGTCGAGCAGGTCGGTATTGTCGATCTACCTCCCTTTGTAGCGAGGAAGCGGACGATGGGTTGTCGGCGTGGCTGAAGACGATGCTGGCGTGGCCAGAGCCAGATCCACTGTGGTCAGAGCCATAGCCGTTGTAGATGAAGCAGTGGTCGATGCAGGTTGAATCCGTGCCTCCTCCGTGGTCATGGCGATGAAGTCATCGGAGCTAGTGGTCCAGGTGATCTGGCCGATGGTGAACGTGAGGCCATTCGGCGTAGCCATGGAACCGGGGATGATGACCATCTTGTTCGTCTAGAGAGCAGTACGCACACCCCCTACCTGGTGTGCCACTGTCGACGAAATATGGTCGGCAGTCTACCTAGGGGTATGCCCAAGGTAGTAGATTATCGGCAGACAGATGCGCAAGCTACAAACAAGATGGTGACGCAAGACAGACATGAGGTTTTATCCAGGTTCGGCTGCCGTGAAGGCGTAATACCTATGTCCTACGTCTGATTGTATTGCTGTATGTCAACGAGAGATGTTTCTTAGAGGGGTCCCCTGCCCGCCTTATATAGTCTGGGGGGTAGGGTTACAGATCTGGAAACTAATCCTAACCAGTTACAATTGCCACAGATGGCCGGATAAGGATTCCTATTCTAACCGACCAGGATCTTGCTTAATCTCCAAGTCTGCCTTGATTCCTCGCGTGGGACTCCAAGCAGATTGGCCGGGCCGTGCGTCGTCTTCTAGTGGGCCCGACCCCCTGGTCCGGGCTGGCCCAAGCCTAGCCGTAAGGATATAGGGGTTAATACCCCCACACTCGGCAATCGGCAAACAACACTCGACAAACCCTTTAACGGCAAACGTTAGTTTGCCGAGTGTTTTTTATCGGGCACTCGGCAGAGACGTTGCCGAGTGTCCAAAAAACATTCGGCAAACTTTTTTTTTCAAAAAAATTAAAAAAGCACGCCGACACCACACCCGTACCAGCAGCACCGCCGCCACCACCATCCACGCCTACTGCCGCCGCCCGTACCACGCCGCCTCCGCCTCCGCCACTGCGCCGTCTCTCTCGGCAAGGGGGCTGCAGCTCGCCCCTAGCCCGCGCTGCCGTCCCCTCCGCCGCCTGGGGTGCTCCGCCGCCAACCCCCCTCCCTGGATCTCGCCGTTGGGGGAGGGAGGGAGGGAGGGAGGGAGGGGGCGGCACCGGCCACCGGAATCTCATCGGTGGGGAGGCGGCGCTGGGAAGCGGGAGGGGAGGGGAGGGGCCACGTCGGGGAAGAAGGTAGGAGAGGGGGGAGCCGGGTAAGAAGGGAGGGGACGGATTCGGCGGGAAAGAAGGGAGGAGGGGAGGGGAGGGGCCGGATCCGGCGGGGAAGAAGAAGGGGAGGGAGGGGAGGGGCCGGCCGCTGGCGGGGAAGAAGAAGGGGAGGGGTCGGGGGCCGGATCCAGCGGGGAAGAAGAAGGGGAGGGAGGGGAGGGGCCACCCGTCGACGGGGAAGAAGAAGGGGAGGGAGGGGAGGGTGCGGGAGGAGGGGGCGGGTGAGGGGGGTTGGGGAGGGGAGGGGTGGGTGTGGGAGGAGTGGGGCTGGGGAGGGGAGGGCCGGGATTTTAGGGGCGCACGTGGATTTTTTTCTACATTTTTTTTGCTTTGACGAGTGTTGTTTTTGACACTCGGCAAACTTTTTCTTTCTGCCTAGTGTTTTTTTGCGACACTCGGTAAACCCCCTATTTGTCGAGTGTTTTTTGTTTGACACTCAGCAATCTCCCCTCTTTGTCGAGTATTTTTAGGATAACACTCGACAAAGAATTTATTTGCCGAGTGTCCGAAGAAATACACTCGACAAACATAAAAACACTCGGTAAATTTGAGGTTTGCGGTAGTGTCTATCACAGCTAGGAACGAACGAACGAACTTTGGTTGTTCACTAGCTGGCATGCATGCATATGAATAATAATAATGTCAGATTAGTATCCTTTCATGTCTTGTTGATCACTCACGTAAACCGTGGTGACGGTGCCGGCGGAGTTCCCCGGACGAGCTTGACGTCGATGTCGATCCTGGCGAAGAGATAGGAGGTCTTGGACCGGAAACCCGACCCCATGATGCGGTCCAGCGACAGCCCGATGGTCTGGTCGTCGCCGTTGCTTCCGTTCAGAAGCTGCGTCGGGCCCCAGAGTATGTCGAGCTGGTCCGTCATGCGACCACCACCGGCAGCCACCGAAGAGAGGGCGACCTCCATCGTCGTGAGAACCGATAGGACGGAAGGCTAGGAGGTGCGCCCTAGCCGGTGCCATGGTTCCCGGCTGCCGGTGGTGTGAAGTGAGGAATGGCGTGTGTGTGTGTGTTTGGGTGGGTGGGGGGGTGGTGGGGAGACGCAGTGACGAGGCAGTAGTCAAGTGCAGGCTATATACAGAGACTAGGGGTCACTGGGCGATGTGACTCACTACCAGGGTCAAATTCCACGCAGCAAGATCGATCTCATCTCGAACTCAGCGACGCCATAGCTTGTTGGGAGGTGTAAACAAGTTTGGTTATAGGCTGGCTAACGAAGACCTAAGCATAGAAAAGGATGGAAGGATTATTTCATGGACATTGGCCAAAGGGGAACAGAGATGGGAAAGCCAGCAAGAAGTTGACCTGATTTGATGTGCTCGTCACTAGAGCTGTAGGACTTAGGCACACGGTCATTTTAGGACAACTCGTGCCACGTTGTTCCAGCACGATAAATTTTATGTCTTACACGTAAGATCTTGGCACGATAAGTTACACGACACAAACTATATCTTTAACTGTGCTTGGGATAGCACAACACTAAATACTAAATCGTCCCTCTATTGGTGCATGCCTTTTATACGGCCTAGCTCCTAACATAAATAATACAGTAGTAATTCAGGAAAACACGAGACATGTCTTTTTTTTTTTGACAAACGAGACATGTCTTTTTTGTGTACGGATATGTAGCCATTTGTTAGTTTTGAAAGACAATGGTCTCGCTCGCCTCTCAACACTCTCCATTGATGGCGACTCTCGCGCCACTCCCGCTCCCGCTCCCACCGCCACCACCACCGCTCCCCACTCTGCCGCCCGGCACCACCACCACTTTCCACTCCCACTACCGAAAATGTCAAATTTGCCGAGTGTTTTTAGTTTGCCGAGTGTATTCTTTCAGGCACTCGACAAACAAGTTCTTTGTCGAGTGCTGCCATAAAAACACTCGGAAAAAAAAAACACTCGGTAAAGAGGTGATTTGTCGAGTGTTAAAAAAACACTCGGCAAAGATAGGGTTTGCCGAGTGTTTTTTTTACACTCGGCAAAGGAAAAAATATTTTTTCTAGGAAAGAAAGAAAAGAAAAAAAATGAAAAAAAATCTTTACCGAGTGCCCAGATCTATGACACTCGGCAAAGTAAAAAAAATTCTAGGAAAGAAAGAGAAGAAAAAAAAATCTTTGCCGAGTGTCTAGATCTAGGACACTCGGCAAAGTAAAAAAATATTTTTTCTGGGAAAGAGAGAGAAGAAAGATCTAGGACACTCAGCAAAGTAAAAAAATATTTTTTTCTAGGAAAGAAAGAGAAGAAAAAAAATGAAAACAAAATCTTTGCTGGGTGCCCAGATCCGGGACACTCGGCAAACGAAAAAAAAAATCTTTTTTTAACCCCAGCGGACGCGCCCTAGGTCTCCCCGCACGCTCCCCTTCTCCCCGCGCCGCGTCTGCACGCCCCCTACCCTTCTCCGCGCACGGGCACACGCCGCCCCCTCCCCGCGCACGCGCACACGCCGCCGCCTCCTCCCTCTCGGCCCCAACGCGGCCCCGCCCTCCCCTCCTCCCTCGCCGGCGCACCTCCCTCCCTCCTCCACCGCCTCCACCAGATCCGACCCCGGCGTGGGCGGATCCGGTGACGGTGGCGCACGGGGAGGCCAGTCCAGCGCGGCCACCCCCTCCTCTCCCTCTCTTCCCACCGCCGCGCGCCCTTTCCCCTCCTCTCCCTCCTCTCTCTTCCCCGGTAGCAGATCCGGCGCGGCCGCCCCTCCTCTTTCTTCCCCGGCGGCAGATCCGGCGCGGCCGCCCCCTCCTCTCCCTCTCTGCCCACCGCCGGTGCCCCTTCCCCTCCTTTCCCTCCTATCTCTTCCCCGGTGGTGGATCCGGCCCGGCCACCCCCTCCTCTCCCTCTCTTCCCTAGATCCGGCGGTCGCGCCCTCCTCTCCCTCTCTTCATCGGCGTGGCGGGTGGTGGCATGGTGGTGGTGGGCGGCAGTGGCGTGGTGGTGGTGGCCGGTGGTGGCTCGTGGCGGCGGCCGTGAAGCCGGGGAGCGGAGGCGAGACGCAGGGGAAGGGTGCCGCCGAGGAGACCGACGGCGGCCGGCGGAGACCGGCCGGTGGTGGGGTTTTTTTATTTTTTGAAAAAAATATTTGCCGAGTGTATTTTGGGCACTCGGTGAAGTCTTTGCCGAGTGTCCGACAAAAAACACTCGACAAAGTCTGTTTGCTGATAAAAATTCACCGAGTGTCGTTTGCCGAGTGGCACTCAGCAAATCTCCTGATTCCCATAGTGTCCCCACCCATTGGTAGCCCACCTGCTGCTTCGCCGTCGACGCCAGAGACGCTCTAGCCATCTTTTCCTATGCAACCTGATCGCCGCCCCCAGGTCGAGTCACGAAGCACTGCCACGGTCGCCACTGGAAGGCCGGGTCTCGGTTTCCAGGAACTCCTCTTCCGCGATTGCTACACCACTGCTGCACCTTTGTTTTTGGGTACTCCTCTCCCAGAGCCAGGTACTCTCTGGCTTACTCCATCCATCTCTTCCATTCCTGTTTGCCTGAACTCCAAGCAAGTTTCCAACATCCTTTCCTTTTGCCTAACCGCCCCACCGATCATGTTGAAAGCTCGATCCAGTAGCCCGTCTGTGTTCTGTGTGACTGTTGCGTCGAAGAACATTGCTTGTTCAGCTATCCTAGGGCGAGAGAGGGAGAGGAAGAGAGGTGCAGGCCATAGGTATTAAAGGCTCGGTGCCAGAGTGACTGACGCCGAGCTCAGTGCCATGTCATATATCGGGCCTAGGAGCTCGGCGCCAGAGATGCTGGCGCCGAGACGTGTTAGTTTGGTGCCAAGCTAAGGATCCATTTTCTGAATTCTTTCCGCCAGGGGTCTATTTGTGATAAACTTTAAAAAAGGGGCCAAAATGTAAAAAATTCGGCCGGCCGGCCCCACATGTCAGAGACACGGGCTCTGCTTTGGTGATTTGCCTTTTAGAGTCTTCTAGAGTCTTCCCACATCGATGACATGGTGGAATTCCGTAATTTCGTTTGACGAATAGGTCCCCCTTGACTCACCAAAACTCATGGAGTTTGTTAGTTTAAACCCCTATACCTATGTTTGGTGATGGAATTACGTATAAATACCGGTTATGTTGATGGTTTATAATTGATGTTAGTGACCATCAACAATCACTCTTTACTAAGTTGTCATCCCTAGCGTCCAACGTGAGCCCTTGAATCAAACCAACTTGAATAAACGGCGTAGATGCAATCCTTAAGGCGGTGGAGAACCGACATACAAAAGAGGGACTACCAGGTGGGCCCAGGGGGTCAGGCAACCTATAGGTGGCAGCCTCCTACCCTCTGCTTCGGTGACGTGGCTTTTGGAGTCCTCTAGAACCTTCTGGATCGGAGTAGTTTTTGCCGCGGATAAGCGCGATTTAATTTAATGTTTTGATCCCCCTTGACGTTTTTCTAAAATAACCCTACTGAAAACACAGATTCACCAAAACTCATGAAAACTATCAGTTTAAACCCCTAAATCTATGTTGGTGATCATTTTCATGTATTATTTCAAATTATATTGAAGTTTATATTGAATGATAACTACCGTCAATAAACTCCCCCAAGCTTAACCTTTGCTAGTCCCTGAGCAAAGCTAAACTTATCAATGGATCAAGAGTTTAGGATCTTTGAGAACATTGTAGCAACTCCTCAAAAGTACACATGCATTCAAACAAGTATTCTCCTCTGGATTAGAACAAACTGATTTGTCTTTCAAACTTACCCATATTACCTTCAACTATGGGGCTTGTAGCCTTCACTTGGGTCTTGAGTAATTGAAAGACAGAATGATCAAGTCAAGCACTATGTCTCATGTTCTTTGTTCGACCATTATTCTAGAGTTAAAATAAAACTCAGAGATTCTGTTGTATGACACTCTCAAATCTCTCAAAATATGTGGTATTTGTGGATCCTCACCAAGATAATAAATGATGATATGCCTTTCTTTTCCTACAACTAAGGCTTATGTGGAGCTCTTTGGAACGGTGATAACATGAAAGAGCATTCTTGCAATGTATATATTGTAAAATCATACCTCAGATCCAAAGAGAGTTGGGTCATACAATCAAATCAATATGTGCATGTGTGTGAAATATATGGTGGCTAACCTAATTCTACTATGCTTCTTAAAAACATATCTCTCATTGGAATCATCTTTGCAAGAAAATATGGGCTATCTTATTCATCTCTTTCTTTTTTTTCAGGTGGGCATCTAAGTACCCATTGTTTTAAATATCTCAGACACTTGCGTATTTTTTCTCAACTCTTTTTTCTTTTTTATGAGCAACTTTTGCATAGCCCCCGCTTCTTTTCTGCATAGCAATTGTTGAAGAGATAGTAACAAGAACTTGGAGCATTTATATGGTGGAAACCTATGGAGCATATTTTTGGTGTTTTCTCCCAGTGTAGGAGTAAAATATTTTTGGGTGGATCTAGATGAAAAACATACAATGTTTTATGCCTATCCCTAGTGTAGCAATAGCGTATATTTGGGTGGTGTGTATGTGATCTTAATTTTAAGAGCATGACAAACCTCTCATAAGGGTCAACAAGGCTTGACTAAACTCAATGCAAAATAAGTAGCATATGAGTGGAAGTTTTCCTAGCCTAAATATAAACATATAAGGCTCTGGTAGGAATTCAAGTTTTGTCATACAGAATCTCATCGTGTGGAATTTTTATATTTTTCAAAAGATAAATCTCCAGAACTTAGTATCACTTGGAACAAAATAAATAGCAGCTCAGACCTTCTCATGTCATATCTGTCAATTACCTAGACTTAGATCAAGCATTTGCTATCCACGAGTTTTAAGTTCATAGCAAATTTTCATGTCAAATCAATTTTATCCAAAACTCAGGAGAATTTCTGGCTGAAAACTAGGTACTTGAAAGGAATTATAACAGAGCGACTATTCATTATTTCTATCATGTGAGATCATCTTCAAGTTCTTTTTATTCATTTGGCTCTTAAAAACAAGACAAAAAAACTAAAGCACATCCTAAGCAAATTAAACTTAAAGCAAACTATACACACTCTTTTTTTTGGTTTTTTTAGATCACTCCATAGTGATATATATATATATATATATATATATATATATATATATATATATATATATATATATATATATAAAGATAAAGGCAAATTTTTATTTTGTTTTCTTAGTTATGCATTTTTTATATAATACAAACTCAAAATTTAACTAAATAAAATAATAAAATACAAGAAAGAAAACTTATCTGAAGTAATGGGGGCTCCTCCCCCAAACTGGTTGTTGCTGCAGTCTCTCAGAAGGGTGGGTCTATGTTGAGACCCTAGAATAAGTACTGCCAATTTCGGTTCTACTGCTCCTGGTGCTGCTGGATGGCGGGAAGATGTTGTCCTGCTTCTTCTTGCCACCGAGAATGTTGGTGCAGAGTGTTCTGAATCTCATGCTGGTTCTCCTTGTTGGTGGTAAGCCTGGTGTCAAAGTGAGCGTATTCCATCTACTGCTCATGGTAACCCATGGGCGGCGGATGATGGCCCATGTTCTGGTCATGATAGCTCATGGGATGGTCATGCAAGCCATGAGCAGAGAAGGACATGCATTCTCCCTGGTAGCCGCTGGAGACCTCCTCATAAGACTGCTGCTGGTAGTAGTCAAAATTGCTGTCCTGCCATTGCCCACTTGGGCCCTGTTGGTAGGAACTCTCTGAATGATGCAGAGAAGGCTGCTCACACCCAACATGTTCAAGTTGGTGCATACAGGAAGATCCTGGCTGGTCCCAACCTGCATGCACAGGATGGTGCACCTGAGAAGGTTCTGGTTGATCAAATCCATTATAGCCGACGAAGACAGGGCCTTCTGGAATGGGGTCATCTCCACGGTACCGAGGCTGTGGGTTGTGAGTGATCCTCATAGAAGCATTTATGCAAGGTGCTTCCTCCTTTCTCTACAAATCAAAGACAAACGAATCCACTACATACAGACCGAGGTTCCGGTCTAGTAACGGGAACTTGGTTATATAATCCACATACATCATGATAAGTTTCCTGTCTCTTCCATTTTTTAACATATGTGCATAGTTAAAATAGTCATAATCAATTAGCCAATGGGGAACGTCAATGTAAGTAACAGAAGCATTTTTTAGCAGGCGCAAAATTTTAGCTATGCGGGTGACCAAAGAAGTGCACCCAACATCTCCATTAAGACCAAAAATTTCTAACCATTGTGTCATCAAGAATTTTACGGGTGAGACCTTCTTCCTTTTGAGCATGGCATAAAGCAGTTTTAGTTCATTATTCCTAACAGTGTGGAAATCACTTCTAGGAAATAAGGACAAGCCTAACCATTTATGCATGAAGCGCAATGTAGGGTGCTGAATTTCATTGGTGTGAGGACGATAGCAAACAATTTCTTTTGAAATATCTCTCCAAAACTAATTCCTATCAAAGTCGTGTATAGCAGAGTCTACATCAATTATGCACTGAGAATGAAATCCAAGAAGTTCACTTAAATTTTTTCAGGGAATAGAAAATTCTTTCCTAAAAAATCTAAATGAAACTTTCGAATCGGTGGGTTGCAGAGTGCACAATAATTCAATAGTCAAAAGCTTACACCCTGGCTCATCAATTTCCCAAGCATCCTCCCATCCTATGGTCTTAAAAATAAGTTCAAATTCAGCGGTCATACCTGTGGCTTGTAGTAGGGCTAGATCATGGGCAGGAGTGAGGACGAAATCCCAGGTCTTTAGCTTCTTGTAGATGTTCTTCTCCCTATCTCCCCAGAGCTTGAGCTCCTTCTCTTGCAAAAGGACATTCCTTTCCACGGGGGCTGATCGAGACGGTGCTCCAACAGCAAGACACGGTGGATCGACCTCCATGTCGATGCTTGCTTAGGATGAAGAACTCCTTATTGAACAAAACGACATCGCCCGCTTGAGTTTGTCGGCGATCTTGCTCATTTTCCTGCAAAATAGGCAAAAACAACACAACTCGTGGAACGGGATTAGGAGATAAAAATGTTAGTGGTTAGCTATCCAGAGTCAGTAGTCCGAGGGTTAGTCGTCCAAAATTGCCAAATAAATATTCTAATCAAGATTTTGGCATGACTACCATCTTAATTCTTTTTAATTCCCTCTCTTGATTTGGACAACACTACCACACTTAAACTCTATTTTTCTTTTTCAAATTTTAGTAGAACCTCTCTCTCTTTCTTAAGATGTTAGCACTACTTTCACACCCAAACTTCCTCTCAGTCTTTCTTACTCCAACACTACTTCTTAAAAGAAATTCAACTACGAAATTTTGAAATGGAATTCTGAACCCAAGAGCTGGAATTGTGTTGTGTTGGAGGCCGAGAGTAGCAAAGAAGGAGTGGGATTTATAGAGGGGGAGGTAGCAGGCCGGCCGGCCAAGTGGTGGGGCCGGCTGGCCCCACATCATGGCCAAATGGCCTCTCCATTTTCCTGGTGGATCTTTACTTCACCCTTAAGCAAAATATCAGCTCCGTTGGTGCTTCTTTCGGTGGAAATATGATAGAATAGAGTTGAGTGGGAATGGAGGTGATGGGTGGTGGTTGAGTAGGTCCTATGTGTCTCCCGTATTTCTACCGTATATATGTATAAATGCAAAAATATTTTATGATACTATGAAATATAACAAGATGAATGATGATATTTTTAAATTTTTATGCCTCCATGGTAAATATTTCTTACGAGTTTTTACTCCATAAAAATTATTTACATGGGGCTTAAGTTTTTATAATGCCATGATTACAATTTTTGTTTCATGATGCAGGTGTTGAAAAGTAAATATGCTAAGATAAAATGATTAATGCAGTATGAAAAAGTAAATATGGATAACTACCGAGTTACCTCCCGGCGCGGGTTCAGAATTTTAAGTCCACCGAACTGGACTTCTCCATTCAGGTTTATTCTTCAAGTGCATTAGTTGGTCCCGGAGATGGATGCCTTAACGGTTGCACTTGCTTTTCACACCACTCCAAATTAGAGCATTGTTCCGGTCTTGGCTTGAAGGCAAATCACTCTTCCTTCCCATTAATATGGAATTTAATTTCTCCGGCTCCGACATCAATGTGAGCATTTGTAGTGCTTAGGAAGGGTCTCCCATGAATGAAGGGTGTCTTCATGTCTTCCTGCATGTCAAGTACTACAAAATCTATGGGAACAAAAAAGTTTTGTATTTTTACCAGAATGTTTTCAGCGATTTCTGTTGGGTAGCGGACTGATTGGTCGGCTGGTTATAAGAACATTGATGTTGGCATGAGTATTGAATAGTTGAGCTTGTCAAAGACCTTTTTTGGGCATGACACTGACACTTGTTCAAAGATCGCATAACACATTCTTAAAGTTCTAGCTCCCGATCGAACAATCGATAGTGGGACATCCTGGATCCTTCTTCTTGACATATGAAGTGTTTAGGATTACCGCACTACACTACTCTGTTAACTTGATTACCTCAGTGGAAGGCAGTGGTCTTTTGTTGTTGAGGATGTCTCTGAGATACTTCACGTAGGTAGGTACCTATTTGGCATCTAGCAATGGAATATTAATATATAACTTTTGAATTAGCTCTACGATCTTACCAAACTGATAATCCATTTTGGCTTTCTGATTTCTATGTGGAAATGGTAGGAGGGTCGTGTCTTGAAAATCTTGTTGTAACTCTCTTGTGGCCCAACTTCTTCAACTTCATTGGTTCTCTTCTTCTCTTCCTGCACTACCACTGGTGTCTTACCTATCCTTGTCGGATATGGTAGATCACGAGTAGACTTGCCACCTCTTGTGGTTATAGCATTTACCTTCTCATGGTTAGTGGCAAAAGGCAGAGCAACAGCCAATTGGGCTAATTGTGATTCTGTCTTTTTATTATAGCTGAGTTGGTCTTTTATGACGGAAGAAAAACTATCCATTTTAATATTTATGTTTTCTAGGATCTTATCATTAAAAGCAAGCTTCTTAGAAATATTCTCATTAATCCTAACTTGTTCTAAGATCAAGTCTCTCAAGGATGGCTGTTTAGGAGTAGTTTTTGCACCTGGCAGCCTCCTGCCCTCTGCTTTGGTGACGTGGCTTCTAGAGTCTTCTGAAACCTTCTGGAGTAGTTTTCACCGTGGATAAGCATGATTTAATTTGATGTTTTGATCCCCTTGACGGTTTTCTGAAATAACCCTGTTAAAAACATAGATTCACCAAAACTCATGGAAATTGTCAGTTTAAACCCCTAAATCTATGTTCGTGATCATTTTCATGCATTATTTTAAGTTATATTAAAGTTTATAATGAATGATAACTACCGTCAACAAGTACCCAGGTAACAATTATAATTCTTTTAATCCCAAGCAACCATCCTTAATAGACTTAATCTTAGAACAAGCTAGGATTAATGAGAATATTTCTAAAAAGCTTGCTTTTAATGATAAGGTCCTAGAAAACATAAATACTAAGATGGATAGTTTTTCTTCTGCCATAAATGACCAACTTAGCTATAATAAAAAGATAGAATCTCAATTATCCCAGTTGGCCTGCTGCTCTCCCCCTATAAATACATCCCTCTTGGCTGCTCAACTCACTCACTCACACTGCAATCCAGCTTTTCGAGTTTGAATTTCCAATTCCAAATCTCGTAGTTTAAAATTCTCTTGGTAAAAGTAGTTTTGGAGTAAGAAAAAAGGGTGAGAAAGTTGAGAGTGAAAGTGTTGCTAAAATCTTGAGTAAGAGAGAGAGAGAGAGAGAGGTGCTGCTAATTTTTGAGCAAGAAAGAGAGGGTTTAAGAGTGGTAGTGCTATCCAAATCAGGAGAGAAAATTAAAAAAAATTAGGGTGGAAGTCATGCCAAAATATTGATTACAACATTCTTTAGGCAATTTCGGATGACTAACCGTCTGGACGACTGGCTTTTGGATGGCTAACCGCTAACATTTTTATTTTCCTAATCTTGTTCCATGAGTTGTGTTGTGTTTTGTCTATTTTGCAGGAAAATGAGCAAGATCATTGGAAAGCTCAAGCGTGTAGTGTCGTTCCGCTCAACAAGAAGTTCGTCATCTCGGGCAAGCACCGACATGGAGGTCGATCCTCCATCTCCTGCTGCTAGAGCGTCGTCCCATTCAGCCCTCGTGGAGAGAAACATTCTCTTGCAAGAGAAGCAGCTCAAGCTCCGTGACGATATGGAGAAGGACATCTACAAGAAGCTAAAGACCTAGAGGTTCGTCCTCACTCCCGCTTACGATCCAACCCTACTGCAGGCCATAGGTATGAACATTGAATTTAAACTCATTTTTAAGGCTGTAGGATGAGCGGATGTTTGGGAAATTAATGAGCCGGGGTCTAAGCTTTTGACTGCTGAATTTTTATGCACCTTGAAACCCACTGATTCGAAAGTATCATTTAGACTTTTTGGAAAAGATTTTTCTATCCCATAAAAATAGTTTAGTGAACTTCTAGGATTTCATGCACAATGTGTGATTGATGTGGACACTGCTATACAAGACTTTGATAGAAAAAATTTTGGAGGGAAATATCTAAAGAACTTACTTGCTACCGTCCCCGTACTAATGAAATTCTACACCCTACTTTATGATTCACGCATAAATGGCTAGGTTTTTCTCTTTTTCCTAGGAATGATTTTTGCACTGTTAGGAATGATGAACTTAAACTGCTCTATGCCATAGTCAAAAGAAGAAAGGTTCCACCAGTCCAGTTTATGATGAAACAATATAAAGAAATTCCTGATCTTAAGGGAGATGTTGGGTGTACTTCTTTAGTCACCCGCATAGCTAAAAATTTGGGTCTTTTAGAAAATGCTTCTGTTGCATACATCGATGACATTCCCCGTTGGCTTATCGATTATGAATATTTTAACCAAGCACACATATTAAAAAAGGGTAAAATTGGAAGCTTGTCATGATGTATATGGATTATACAAACGAAATCCCGTTACCAGACCAAAACCTTGGTCTATATGTGGTGTAGTATTTTGTCTTTGATTTGTAGAAAAAGGAAGCAACACCTCGTCGGAGCGCTTCTACGAGATTTACGCGCAACCGGTAGCCCTAGTACCGTGGTGATGATCCCATTCCTAAAGGACCTGCCTTCACTAGCTATGCAAGCTAGGACCAGTCGGGTTCTTCTCGCATGCAGCAGCCCGAGCATGCTGGGTGGGAATCTTCCCACATGCACCACCCCTAGCATGCTAGTTGGGAGCAGCCCGCTAAGAGCTCCTGGCATCAGAGCTCAAGTGCGCAATGGTAGGATGGCAACTTCGACTACTGCCAGCAGCAGCCATATGAGGAAGTATCAAGTGGCCATTAGGGAAAATGTATGCCCTTCTCTGCCTATGGCTACCATGACCGGCCCGTGGGCTATGATGAGCAGCAGATGGAGTGCCCCCACCTCGACAACAGGCTAACGACTATAGAGGAGACACGACATAACATCCAGAACCAAAACTTCACCAACACACCCAGTGGCAAGCGGAGGCAGGAGAGCGCCTCATCGCCATTTAGCAACACTAGGAGCAGGAAAACAAAAATTGGCGATACTTGTTCTAGGGTCTCCACATCGACCCGCTTTTCTAAGCGACCGTAGCAACACCTAGCTTGGGGGAGGAGCCCCCGTTTACCGAAGGTAAGTTTTCTCTTCCTAGCATTTTATTATTTTCTTTAGTTTATTTTTTGAGTTTGCTATTTATTAAAAAAATGCATAACCAAAAATAAAATAAAATTTTAGTTTATATATATATATATATCATTATAGTGTGATCTAAAAAATGATGAAAACCAAATAAAAAGAGTGTGTATATAGTTTAAGTTTAATTAAGTTTGCTTAAGACATGTTTTAATTTCCTTTCTTGTTTTTAAGAGCTAGATAAATAAATAAATAAAAAGAGAGAAAACTTGAAGATGATCTCACATGACAGAAATGATGAATAGTTGTTCTATTATAATTTCTTTTAAGTACCTAGTTTTCAGCATTGAATTCTCCCGAGTTTTAGATGAAATTGATTTGGCATAAGAATTTGCTCTGAACTTGAAACTCGTGGGTAGCATATGATTGATCTAAGTCTAGGTAATTGACGGATATGATATGAGAAGGTCTGAGCTGCTATTTATTTTGTTCCGAGTGATACTAAGTTCTGGAGATTTATCTTTTGAAAAATATAAAAATTCCACATGATGAGATTCTGTATGACAAAACTTGAATTCCTCCAGAGCCTTATATGTTTATATTTAGGCTAGGAAAACTTCCACTCATATGCTACTTATTTTGCATTGAGTTTAGTCATGCTCTTAAAATCAAGGTCATGTACACATCACCCACTTATGCACTACTCCTACACTGGGGGTAGGCGCAAAAACATGCTTTCCATTTAGACCCATCCAAAAATGTTTTACTCTTACACTGGGAGAAAACACCAAAAATATGCTTGATAGGTTTTCCACAAAATAAATGCTCCAAGTTCTTGTTGCTATCTCTCAAAAGTTTTGTTGCAGAAAAGAGACATGGGCTATGCAAAAGTTATTTATAAAAAAAGAAAAGAGAAGAAAGAAAGAAAAATAATTGAGAAAAATGGACAAGTGTCCAAGATATTAAAATAATAGGTACTTAGATGCCCACCTGAAAAAAAACTAAGATGAATAAGATAGCCTGTGTTTTCTTGCAAATGTTTTCAAGATCTAAATGAGAGATATGTTTTCAAGGAGCATAGTAGAATTAGGCTAGCCACCATATTTATATCCACCATATTACATACACATGCACATCTTGATTTGATTGTATGACTTAACTCTCTTTGGATCCATTGTTTAACTTTACAATATATGTATCGCAAGTATGCTCTCTCATACATTTACCACTCCTATGAGCTCCATATAAGCCTTAGTTATAGGAGAAGAAAAGGCATAACATCACTATTGCCTTGGAAGGATCCACAAATACCACATACATGAGAGACTTGAGAGTGTCATACAATGGAATCTCTGAGTTTTATTTTTGAAAACTTGCAAAACTCTAGAATAATGGTTGAACAAAGAACTTGAGACATAGTGCTTGACTTGATCGTTCTGTTTTTCAATTGCTCAAGACCCAAGTGAAAGTTCAAAAGCCCCATGGTTGAAGGTAATATGGGTAAGTTTGAAAGTCAGATCAGTGGATTTTAATCTAGAGGTGAATTCTTTGTTGAGCGCATGTGTACTTTTGAGGAGTGAAAACATTGATGCAACTCCTGATCCATTTGCTGAGTTTAGTTTTGCTAAGGGTCTAGCAAAGGTTAAGCTTGGGGAAGCTTGTTGATGATAGTTAACAACCATCATAAACCGTCAACATAACTTGATAAATGCATAAAAAGGATCACCAACGAAGACTTAGGGGTTTAAACTGATAATTTCCATGAGTTTTGGTGAATCTTTGTTTTCAGCAGGGTTATTCCAGAAAACCAGCAAGGGGGATCAAAATATCAAATAAAATCGCGCTTATCCACGACAAAAATAACTCTAGATGGTTCCAGAGGTCATTAGAAGGCATCCCCCGAGGGGATGATAGGTGGGGCCGACCGGCCCCACCTATAGGCCACACGGTCTCCTAGGGCCCACATGTCAGCCCCCGTCGCTACGTCAGTTCTCCATCGCCTCCTAGATTGCTTCTACGGTGTTTATTCAAGTCTGTTTGATTCGAGGGCTCAAGATTGATGCCCCAACCTATAAAACCAGCCCCTTCCCCCCCTCTAGAGCACGCTGCCATAAGTCAAGATCAGACCAGAAATTAGGGTTTCTAGAGAGAAGAGAATAGAGCTCCAATTCTTCAGAGTTTTAGTATAGGCTGGCTAGCAAGGTTCAAGTAGAGTGTGGGCTACTGCTCAGGATTTCGGATCCGCCGTCTAGAGACTGGTATAGCAATTGTATCTCTTTATTTATGACTTTGTGCTACTTTAATATTATGTTGCTACTTATTATGTTCGAAGTTTGCTCTAGTTATATGATTGATATAATTGTGATTGATGATGAGGTTATGCATATGTTCAAAAAGCGTTTAGCCCAAGATGCGCATGGGTTAAGTGGTCGACATTATGTAAGCATGGTGCTTAGATATTGTTTACCTGTGGATGCATTCTGCTCTCTGGGTCATGTGGTAGATCGCGGATGTGACACTCCCATTGAGTCATTTGTAGTCCACTCCCCGTTTGTAGAGCAAGTAGAACACGTTTGCGAAGGGAGACGAGCTCTGTTCTTGATCTTTCTTAGTAATGTTACTTATGCATAGATCCAGAGTTAATTATGCTATAGATGAGAGTGCATATACTTGAGTGTACAAAAGACTTAGTAAATAAGGAATGACTTAGGAATCTTTTGCTCTTACCGAATCTCTTGCCTAGCCATACTACATTTCATGAGTCTCTATTTCTATCTCTGGAATTATTATCAATACTTCACACTTATCATTTATTTATCATTTAACTTACCCATGTCATAACATGAGAGTGGTTTTATCATAAGTATACATATTTGTCAATATATCTACGCCAACAATCCCATAGCTCCTCCCTGTGGATAAAATATAAATAACGATACTCGTATATTCGGATGAAATGCTACAATGGTATATTATCTGTGCGCTTGCGGTTACTTTACTTTAACATATATAATTTTTTCTGAGTTTACAAGTGTCATTAATAATTACCAACCACATATTTCTGGCATCATGTTAGGAATGACAACTTAGTAGAAAGTGATGCTAAAAAATGTCAACGACGGCGCTTCTACCTCCTTGTGGTGGGACACATGCTTCGGCGCCTTCACCGTTGCTGCAAAGTTTCCATGCCTACTCAGCCGTTCCACAAACACCGACGCTTCGGTTCAGCAAATCTTACAAGGCCTTGTTTAGTTTCAAAAAGTTTTCCCAAAAAGTGCTACAGTAGCCATTATATCGAATCTTACGATACGTGCATGGAGCATTAAATGTAGACGAAAAAAAAACTAATTGCACAGTTTGGTTGAAAAACGCCTGACGAACGTTTTGAGCCTAATTAGTCCATGATTGAACATTAATTGTCAAATAAAAACGAAAGTGCTACATAGTAGCTAAATTTCTAAATTTTCCCCAACTAAACAAGGCCCAACTTGCATATCAAATAACTTGACAGGAAGGCTATCCTTACAAGCCGCGCAGGAAAAGTCAGAGGTCCAACAGTTGCTCGATTCTGTCACTCTATCTCGACAGCCTGATAGGCGGACTTGCAAGTTTGCCGCAGCTAGCAGGCTTAACACAGGTGCAATCTACAGAGCTTCAACCCACTCGGGTATCAGCAGTAGGATCTACAACTTTGTCTAGACAAGCAGGGCTCCTACAAGGGTACGCTTCTTTGGTTGGTTGCTTTTGCACGGTCGCCTCTAGTGCTGCTCTAACTTATATAACAAGCATGTCCTCGACGACGACATTTGTGAGCTCTGCAGACAAGACCCGGAAACTTCAGACCACCTCATCTTCCATTGCACGGCAGCTAAAGAGTTCTGGAACCACCTTGGCTTCCAAGGAAATCCGCTCCCATCAGTTCAGGAATTCTGGGAAATGCCCAGGCCTCCAACGATACCTCCTAAACACTTCAACACGATGCTGCTGCTTTGCTGCTGGAACATCTGGAATCATAGACTTGATGTTGTCTTCCGCCATCAGCAACCTTCCCTGCGTCGCCTACTTGCTGCCTGCCGGCTGTGGGGCTGCCGGCTAAGCCAGCGAGACATGCGTATAGTTGATGTTTGGTGCCAAATGTTTGTAATGCATTGGACTCTTGCCATTCTCTTTTGGTTGTAATCACAATGACTTTGGTCCTCGGACCGCTGTAGGTGCTCAGGCACCCTCCCTCCACCGGCTTGTCGGGATCAACGGAATTTCATTTAGGTGGGGCTCTCACTCCTCTGGTAATGTATTCAAAAAAAAATGTTTTGAAAGACAAATGCTAGTAAATAGACATTCACATCCACAACGTCCTGTAGAATAACCGTGAAGCACACGATCAAATCTCGATGCACCAAAAACTATACAAGGCAATGAGTGGCTGAAGAAGACTATTACTAGGGCCGTGTTTGGGCTGATGCGACATCGAATGTAAGCTGGTGGGCTATGATCTGTTCATGTGCCAAGAAAAAAAAGGCTTGTCGTGCCGGCATGACACATGCGTGCCTAGCAGCTTTGTTTAGATATTTCCAGAGATTCTCAAAATATTAACATTTTGTCTAAGGTATATACAACATAAACCCTGCTTTTAGTTTATGTTTTTTTAATGTACCTATAAGAATGCACGGGCATCCTCTCACGAGAACTTGCACGTCCTGTGTTCTCTGGTCAAATTACTGCAAAGTTAAGTAGCAGTGTATTGGTTACAATATTGTACTGGAATTGTAAAGTGAAATAAAGTGATATATACGCTCTACTTTTGAATGAATAAAGTGAAATACGGCACACCGAATACTATTAATTTTTCACTACCCGTGCGCGTATCATTCTGTTTCACGGTACATTTATTTTCATCTTTCAAACAAGGTTCTGTGTCCCCTTGACTATAACTGAATAGATCGATCTATCGAATTCACTGAAGTAACTTCAATTCACTGCTCACCACAGCAGCAGAGCCGTGATCGCGTTACATACTACTTTCGGAGGCCGTGCAGCTGCCCCCAGCTCGGCCTTGGCATGTGTTCCCGCCCACCATTGGCGCCATGCGTTACTCGGACACTGTCACGTGTCTATGGATCATCACAGTACTCCAATCGTCCTCAATCGCGCCCGATTCTGCCTCGCGCCGCCGTCAAAAGCGGCAGCAACAATCGATCTCCCTTCGCCCAAGTTGGAGCAGCCTGTCGCGCTCCCTCCGACTAGTTCCTCTCACGAAGTCACGGGACCATCGGCAGCCCCGGCCCTTGGGGTTCGAGCTGTGCGGTGGCACAGGGCCCTCGACGTCAAGGGGTCCTAACCCCATATACATAAGCTGTAGGTATAGGAGCTCAATAGCCCATAGGAAAGCCAAGAGCCCACGACACGGAGAGGCACGTACGTGAAAGTGAAATGCGTCCGTCATTTTGGCTTCCGCGTCGAGTTTCACCCTTCTGCCACGCGGCCGCTCCGCTATGACCTGCGACTGCGCGTTGTGCTCGTGCCATCATCGATCGGGCGTGCGCCCCTACGTCGTGGAGCAACCAGCGCGCAGCTTCTGGCCGACGGCGCCCAGCCCGCTCTCCGTTCAGGCACTAGGGCAGTCGTAGACAAGACACCAAAGTTTCGTACGGAGGTACCCAATAATTGCTCCCCTTTAATTGATGTATGCCAAGTATATATATTTAATCAATATTTAATTTGCTTTTCACCCTAATCTTTTTCATTAGAATACAGGGATTTAGGAATCTCTACGGAGTTAGGATATGACGTTAACTAGAGCAACGAATAATTTTTTGGAGTTGTATTAAAGGGTCTATCATCCTAGCTTCACTCCAGGTCTCTGAACTGACAGGACCAGGCCTGCACATCGGTTCGCGTGGGCCAACTCAGCCCTCCCCGCCACCGCACGCCCGGTAGCCCTTGCAAGAAGGGTTCCGTCGGCTACCGGGGGCCTGAGACCGAGGCCATCGGCCGCGCCTCAGCTTCCCTTGGCTTCACAATCCACCGAGTTCTGCCACACACGCTACTTGGAGGCTAGCCTGCGGGCCTGCACAAACCAGCAGTCCCTCTCGAGCACTACCAGCTGTCATCTCGAGACTTTGGCCCCGTTCGCTGGTCTGAATTTTGGCTGAAACTGGCTGAAAAACACTGTTCCGGCTGAATTGTTGTGAGAGAAAAATATTGTTCCGGCTGAAAAAACAAGCCGAACAAGCCAAATTTAAGACAAGCGAACAGGGCCTTTGAGACTTTAAGGCAACGTGCGTTTGGTTCTAAGGATGGGATGGTCTCAGGTAGTCAAGTGTCTGGTTAAGACACAACAAGGAGCAAAGTCATCCCCTAAAGAAATATTCATTTATGATTTGGGGCAACCCCACCCTAAATTTTGACGGATTTAGCTGTCCCACCTGGGACACGGGCTTGTTCGCGTGAACAGCAATGCAGAGGAGACAAAAGAGAAGAGAGGGTAGCTAGGCTTCGCCCCGGTCCTAGCGAGCTCCGCCACACGGGCGGGTGCCGCCCCTGCCTTGCCTCGCACCACCATGTGGGCCCCTAGCCTCGCGCGCGTGCGGACTCCGCCCACTGCCCCGTTGCGCATCACCGCGGGGGCTAGTTCCACCCTCGGCCCCGACGAGATGCGCTCCCAGGCCCTCCATGCAGGCGTCATTTTCTCGCGTGCGTGGGAAAGAAAGATAGGGGAGGAAAAAGAAAAAAATGAGACTGATGGGTGGGTCCCATATGTTAGGAGATTATCCCACTTTTATAGTCTCTGAATCAAATAAAAAGGGACAGACCTATCCTCACTCAACCAAACAAAGAATGGTATCATCCGTTTCCAAAATCTGAGACAGGCCCATTCCATTACAGGATGTCTCCAAACCAAACATTAAATCACTCTGAAATCAGCTGGTGTACTTTGCTCTCCATGAGAACCTAAGGCACACTCCTACAATCAAAGTCTATATGGATGCACCAATTTATTTATAAACACTCCTTAGTTTGACAGGTTTGACCTAGCGACTACATGATTCACGCATTGCGGGAAAAAATTAAAAAGCTTTTATTTTTGGATGCACGAAAACATAGGTTGTTATAGGCTCTCAGGCCCGCTCTTCAGCCCCTCAAGCTGGACACTTTCGCCACCAAGTAAGCCTCGAGAAGGCTCACCTGGTGGAGGCCAGTCCAAGCTGACAACCCCTGATGGTCAGAGCGTCAGGACAGAGTAGTCGGACGGCGCCCAAGGCTCCTCTGACTCTATGACAACACCGAGGTCCATCCATGCCGTAGTAGCACCCTCGTGGACTCCGGCGCATGTAGACCATAGACTTAACCTCCAAACCGCCTTGCACCCAACCTACCTCGGAATATAAGGAGAGGTCGGATACTAGATTGGGGGAAGGCTGATTCCATTCGATCCCATTCCACTTCGAGCTCTGAATCAAGAGCATAGCACTTCGAGAGGAGCGACCAAGTGCTCCTCCTCACCGTCTTCTTCTCCTCCGGCGGGGAAGCAACCCCACCACCAACGAGCCATAGGATAGCACCGAGTGATCCCCTTCCAAATCTCTCACACACTCTTGTTGTAAACCCCAAATTTGGGTGCTCCCAAATACAAGAACTACAACCGTTGGACGTAGGGCTCCGATAGCCTGAACCAAGATACATCGCTATGTCTTCTTTGTGTTCTTGAGTCTACCTGAGCCACCGGAGACCCACACTTAGTGACACTGGACAAACAACAATGCTTACCATGGTTACAGACCCACGACACTTTGTTTCTATCAGGGCCAAGGGTTCAAATTGATGGTTAACTAGTTGATGAAGAAGCTAGAGTAGTGTAGGTGCCCACCTAGAGGTGAGTTAAAAAAGGTTTTTTTGGAAAGAGGCCATTACAATTCTTTAACTTTTAAGAAACGTCATTGCAAATCATCTAATCGGAGATAGGTCATTATAATTCCCAGCTTCGCTGAACCATATCATCTTCTACAGCCGAACCATATGAGGCCCACTGTCAGCACCGTAGGTATACAGGGAGGCAAACGTGCGTCAAGTATCGGCCTCCTCCATTAGTCCGTGTCGCGTCGGTCTCATCTCTCTTTCTCCCATCCCCATTCCCCATCCCATCTACGAACCCTAGCTCGGCAATTTGGCGGCGGCGGCGACTAAAGGCGGAGAGAGAACTAGAGGAGGTGGTGAGCAAGGAAGCAGGCGCTGGTGGCTGGGGATCTTAGAGGCGGCCACGCCTGCACTGAAGGTGATGGATGCCCCATAACCCCAGCTGGTGTTCCGCAGCAATTGGTGGCGGCGGCAATGGAGGACGATGACAGTAGGTATCCTTCTTACACTCTTGTTGTCGTTTTGTCTATTCATTGTGTTGGGATATGAGTTCTATATGGTGGTTGTTAGTGTAATGTACGCCATTCTGCATATTTATAATTTCATCAGCGTTAGGTTTGAGACAGAGGTTAAAGTCGATGGTTTCCCTTCCAATGGCTTTGATGGGAGGAAATCATACATGAAGGGAACTATTTTTAAGTGGGATGTCCAGTTTGGGAGTTTAACACTTGAGTTGCTGTTGAGTAGTCTGTGCAAGGAGTTGAATTTATCTTGTGCTCGGACACCTACAATGCGGTTCTATGATAAAAGACTGCATGAGAATGGCAGGTTAGCTAATGAGATTCAGATGCTTGATATGTTTCAAATGTACAAGGAGGAGAGGAGGTGTTAGGTTGTAGTTGGTGTGTTTGATAAGGCAGCTTGTTCAGATGCTGAATTTGATGCACTGGAGCCTCTTTGTGTGGTTCCTCCTGATGTAGAGTTAGGCAACCTTGATGCTAACATGTCCACTGAGCCAACTAGTGCTGCAATTGAGCCTACAACCAAATCCAATGTTGCTGCTGATGACATTCCAGAGGTAGGTACTGTAGATGTAGATAGAGAGCCTGATATGTTTGATAATGCTGAAGAATATGTTGGAGTGAATGATGAAGCTATGTATATTCCAGTGCCAACTGCATAGGCAACTAGGAATGCACAGGGAGCTGATGACAATGCACATGCATCTGTTGACAATGCACATGCATCTAAAAATGCATTTGGTTCTGATTTTGATAATGATGATAATGATGTTCCTATTGTTGATGAGGCAGAGGTTGCTGATGAAGACCCTCTTGATGTTCATGTTCTGCATGATCCTTTGAATCCAAAAATCCAAAAGGGGAGCTATTTTCTTATATCATTTCATTCAGGAAAGCCATAAGGCATTTTGCTATCATCAAGGGTTTTGAGTTTGCACCTGGGGCCCGAACAGACAAGTCAAGATTCATTGCGAGGTGTGCAGCCGCTGATTGCCCTTGGCGCATGCATGCTTCTACCATTTTTGATAAGAAAACTGTACAGGTAAGTTCACATCAACCTTATTATGCCTTGTACATGCTAATATGTGTGACTGAGTCATTGTAATATGTCTTTTTCAGAACAAAGTCCAACCTGCGGAGCACAACTGTCCTACCACCAAGCTTAGAGAAGGCAAAATGGCTTCCTATGGTTGGTGTGTAGATAGACTTGGGGATTGGATTAAGAAGAACCCAACTAAGAGAGCCAAGGATGCTAGAGACAAGTTGGAGGGTGAGTTTGGCATAAAGCTTAAGTACTCAAAAGCCTGGTCAGGTTTACAGCAAGCTCTAAACCAGATTCATGGTAAGTACGAGGAAAGCTTTCAACTCCTTTTCAATTGGGCTGCATAGATTGAACTTAGTTCTCCTAGAAGTAGAGTACAAATAGAGTTAGAGAAGATTGGTAAAAAGACTAGGTTCAAGTGAGTATTTGTTGCTTTGAAGCCATGCATTGATGGCTTCTTAGCTGGCTGTAGACCATTCATTGGTGTAGATGCATCTTATTTGCATGGAAAATATACTAGACAGTTGGCTTTAGCTACTAGGGTGGATGGGCACAACTGGTTGTACCATATTGCATATGCAATTTTTGACTCTGAGACTGAGGATAACTGGAAGTGGTTTCTAGAGAATTTGCACACAATCATAGGAGACCCTCCAGGTTTAGTGTTATGCTCAGATGCTTGTAAAGGGTTAGAGAAAGCTGTGGGGGCTGTCTTCCCACATGTGGAGAACAGAGAGTGCATGAGACACATGTATCAAAACTCCACAAAACACTACTCAGGGGATGTCTTCACTGACCACCTATACCCTACTGCAAGGAGCTACACAAAAGGGCTATTCAAGTGGCATATGAAGAAAATCTATGAATTTGCTCCAGGTGCAATTGCCTATCTTGAGGAACACCATGGCCGAATATGGTATAGGTGTGGCTTCTTAGAGGAGAGCAAGTGTGACTACTTAACAAATAATGTGTCTAAAAGTTTCAATGCTCAGATTAAGCAGTTCAAGGGACTTCATATACATGAGCTAGTGGATAGACTGAGGGAGTTGATAATGGAGAAAAGGTACCTTAGAAAGAAGATAGCATAGTAGTGGGAAGAAGGCATACTACCTAGTGTTATCAAGGAACTAAACCTGATTAGCAAGAATCTCAAAGTTGTTAAGGTTGTAGTAAGTGATCCAGACTTTGCAGAGGTGACTATACTTATGATTGGAATAGCCAAAAAAGGTGCACAATGGGCCTAAAGAATCACAAGTGCAGCTGCAGGGAATGGCAGATTACTAGGAAGCCATGCAAGCATGCGTTGGCCTGGATACTGTCCAACAGAGGCATCAAAGTTGTAGATTATGTGCATGAATATTACTCTGTTGCTAGATTCAAAGCTGCATATGAAGGAAGAGTTGAGCCTATGCCAGATAGAACATAGTGGCCTAAATTTTAGCTTGGGTTCAAAGTGCATCCACCTTTGCTTGGTAGAGGAGCAGGCAGGCCAAAGACCCAAAGGATAAGGGGTTGTCTAGAGAAACAAGCTGGCAAGAAGAAAGTAAGGTGCAAAAGATGTGGAGGATTTAGTCACTTCTCCAAGACATGCAAGCTAGAGATGTAGGTGAAGATGGTGAGACTGCTAAATCAAACAAAAGGTCAGCAGCACCACCATTTCATTTAGGACTAATTTTTTCATATTCATGACTTCTAACTATGTGTCATTTTGTTTTAACAGGAAGAGGCAAGATGAAGGTGATGATGCTGGGCCATCCAAGAAGCCAACAAAAAAGAAGAAAACACCTAAGAAGAAGAAGACTCCTAAGAAGAAGAAGACCCCACTGAAGAAGAAGCAAAAGAAAGATGCAAGCGCTCCTCCACCAAAAGTGGTTCGAAGTCTCAAGGATTTGTTGTTTGCATATAAAAGTCTCAAGTGGTTCGAAGTCTAATATGCAAACAGATTACTGCAGTGTTCAAGATTGGGAACAACAAGGAACTTCTGCTAATACCAGATCACCTCTCGGAGCAAGCAAGGACTTTATTAGAAAGTTGGGGTAGAGCTCTGTGTGTGTGTGTGTTTCCAATGTACAACCTTGACATACATTTGGCATCGATAGCTTGAGCTTTAGTCTGTAACCTTCAACATATTAGTTAAAATATAGTGACCCGTTTGTTCATTTTTAGTACAATAGTTTTGTTGGTGCCGAACCTTCTGATAAGCTCCATCCATGGATATTTTCTCTCACGTTATTGGTTACTGTAACTCAACTCTTGAAAAACAGGCAATGAACCATATTCATATTTTTTACACCGGGGAGGTTGTGTGCCTTGATGATATCCCTATTCCCATGAGTTGCTTGCATGAAGCATTTATTTGCAGCACATGTCCAATTTTTTTGTTTTTAGCCTTTTTTTGAATTTTTTTCACAAATATGCCCCTGGAGGTATGCTTTCAAAATCTAGACCTTTAGCTCGACGCCATCATTGGTGGCGTTGAGCTTACATGTCTCGGTGCCATAAATTTTGGCGCCTAGGTCTTGGGCTCAGCGCAGATGTGGCAGAGACTTAGTTGGCACCTTGGCGCCATGGTTATTGGCGCTAAGCTTGGCGCTGTGGTTATTGTAGCCGAGAATGATGCCAAGATCTATGGCGCCGATGTGGTGTTTTAACCCGACGCCTAACCTTCCTGCCCGAGCCTTCTTCCTCTTCTTTCTCCTCCCTCTTGGGTTTTTTCTCTCCCCACTTTGCCCTACCTCATGAATCGACATATTAGACCTTGGAAACTTTGATTTGATCCATAGATCTTCGAGAGCAAGGTATCCTTGCTCCCTTCTAGTTTTTTTCAAATCGATTTGGTATATATTAGCCGGATTTTTCAACTTAAGAATCATCATTACTTAGGGTTTCATGCAATTTTAATATTTATATTATACAACCATTGGATGCCAAGGCATGGAAAAGCTACCAAACCAAGGTAACCTCAGTGCACATTGTTATGATATGGGTTCATTGTTGTGGATCAAATGGAAAACCCTAGGTGTAGGGTTTGATTTTAATTGCTTTTGGTTCTTAGAACGAAAATGGCTAAATTGTAGTTATGGCCGGATGACCGGAAATGCCTTCAACCCATTGCCTCTGCCTAGTGGTATTCCAATGCCCATGTGCTTTTGCGACGATCCTTGCAAGGTAGCCAAGTCCGATGAAGAGGACACGTATAGGCAGAGGTATTGGATGTGTTCCAATTTCGCGTTTGAGCCTACACTTCATCAGCGCCATATTAACAAGATGGTGAGGAATTGATGTTTGTGTCATATGACATCTTGCATGATTTTTTTATTTTGTAACAATTGCATTTTTTGTAGACCCCTCCATCGCTCTGTGATTTTGAGCAGTGGATCGACACTGCGATCAAGCCGAAAGACAAGGAATGGATGCAGAAACTATTGCGGTGGGAGGTAGAGGACAAGGAGATGATGGAAAGATACGTGGAGAGGAAGCTGCAAAAAAGGAGCACAAGGAAGAGGAGGAAAGGAGGCGTGTTGCTGCATACAGGGAGGAGAGGGATAAGAAGCTTGAGCATGCACGCCGAGTGAAAGCAGCGATGGAGGAGAATCCCAATGCCCTGAGGAAGGGAAAGTGGCCTCGTTGCACTCAGTAGTCTCCATTACTTTCTAGTTCTATGGTTTATTCATGAACAATGTTGTCTACTGTTGGACTTTTCATTGTGTTGTCATGTAATGCACTTTAAGTATGGGCATGCTTAGGTCATGTACTGCGTTATTTAGTTTGTCGGCATGTACTTCTAGTATTATTGTGTTGTTTAATGTGTCATAGTATTGGACTTTTCATTATGTAGTTGTTTTCATTATTTGTGGTCATAATATTCAGTTTAATATTGTGGACGTAGTGAAATGTGATCACACGCTGTAAACAAAACCTAACGAAGTAGGGCATTATATAATTCAACACACAAAACACATCAAATGGCATGTGAGAACATGTACCGAACTAGGGTACAGAGGTCCTGAACTAAACCTAACATGCCTTAGGTAATTGAAGCGAACAACAAGCACAAGAATGACATGTGAGAACATGTACCAAACAAGGGTACATAGTTCCTTTGACTAAACCTAATATGCCTTAGGTAATTAAACCAAGCAACAAACACATAAATGTGCCATGTGAATAAGATGGTCCTCCTAGTAGTGTTGCCACATAGCAAATTGTGTTGCACCTTCTCCATAGTAGCCTCTCATTGTTGGTGGTGATGGTGGTGGTGGTGACGGTGGAGGCCCCTTGTTCTTGTGATTAGGGCAGGTGCAATATGGATCATTGCAGAGTGCCTCCTGTGAACTTGCACCATTGTTGTGGTCGTCGTCTTTGTCTTCCTTATACCCGCTGCTAACTTCCCTTTGTAGATCGAAGATTTGGTCCTACAGGTAGTAGATGTACTGCTGATGTGGATAAATTAGTCGAGGATCGACCCAACTAGTGAACCCATAGTTTTCTTTGGACTCGAAAGACTACAATAACTATGTCGTATGAGTAGTAAGGGTATTCGAGAAACATATTTAACAAACAAAATGTAATAGCAATTACCCATGCTCACGGGCATTTGAAGAAGCGATGACCTCCGTCGATCCCCTCGGTGAACATCTGCACTAAGTAGTCCTCACCATGCGTGCATTTTGGCCAATCTTCCTTCCTATTATCGTATCCTTTGAGAGGGCACTCTTTAGTGAAATCACTCTTGCTCTCGGGGGGAAACTGATACACTGGTTCCTCAAAGAAATCAGGCCCAAGAGACCCCTCCCACACAATGAGAGTTCCCTTAGTCCCCCCCTTTCCTCTCCCACTCCTGAAATCCTTTCCTCTAGATGACCCTCCAGACATTCCTACTCCAACGAAACCGAATACTAGTTTGGTTTTCCTTTTGGTTAGCAATGCATCCTAGAACACATATATATAGGCAGTGGCATGTTTGCTAGCCGTTGTATTGTGCTGTAAATGCTTCTAGAAAGTCTACTCAGAATCACTGAAAAGCCTACATCGTAGGACACTAGAGAGCCTAGATTCCATGACTGAAAAGCCTATTCGATTTCAGACTTCAA
The DNA here is from genome assembly GCF_019320115.1 of Miscanthus floridulus. Taxonomy (NCBI): domain Eukaryota; kingdom Viridiplantae; phylum Streptophyta; class Magnoliopsida; order Poales; family Poaceae; genus Miscanthus; species Miscanthus floridulus. The sequence continues at coordinate 82,634,320 of NC_089590.1, forward strand.
TCACTATTTTGAAGGACACTAAAAAGTCTATTCGACGGTGACATGACAAATCACTGTAAAGGCTATTTCCCCTAGATTCTATGACTGAAAAGCCTATTCAATTTCTCCTAGATGCCGTTGATTAATACGTACTTTAGGTAGAAAATTTTGTCATAATTTCTCCTATTTTTTGATGTCATCCATACACAAATTTGAGATGAATCAAGAGCTCTCTGTCAGCTCTCCAATAGGATGATCATCATCAGAATCAATCAATCAATAGCCCTTGCCATCTCATATGGCTCTGAATCATTCATAATTTCAACACTATAGGAGCCATGGAATCCATCTCCACAGTGCACTTGCTCAGCAACAGTGGGCACATCCACATTGTCAGGAATGTCTCCTACAACATAAGTAGAAAAATGAGGAAAGAATGAAAAAATGGATGTAAGGAAGGGGTAAGCTGCCAATAACCATGCGGATAAGACACTTACTCGGATGATTATGTGTCAAAGGGATCTCATGAGGAGGATCTGCCACAACATCATGAGTCTGACAAGCATCTCCAACTAGCTCATTAGGGGCAGATTGAGCATCAGGAACCGTAGGTGCAACCTCCACATCCATATCAGGTTCCAGGATGAGAGGGTCGAAGTGTGCCTACTGACCCATTGGTGGGGAAAACCCATGAGGGATGGGATCAACTAACACCCGACTAGTCCAAAGTAGCTAATATATAGTACCTCTCTAATAGATATTAACCAACTACACCCTAAATAACTATGTCACTAGCTATCTAACTATATTTATCTAACTATATCTATCTCACTAACTAAATCAACTACCTACATCATCAAATTTACTAGAAACTACCAAATAATCAAAGTAGCACTACAATTCAAGCTAACTAAGTACCTACATTGCATATTCAAAAATTTTACCTATCCAAGTCAATGCAACGATGCGACGCGGACGCGGACGCCAGGACCAGAGCAGGACAGGGATGCGGAGGACAGGATCGATGGCGAGGTCGCGGCACGCTAGAAGTAGGGGTCGTGTCACGACCGAGGTCGCCGAAGGGAGCGCCTATGCGCGCGACGGAGGCAGCGAGCCAGGACGGACAAGGCGGCGCGGGCCGGGAGGGGTGATGCGTGGCCGGCACAGCAGGGGCCGGCACGAGCATGGGCCATGAGGGGCGGCGTGTGGCAGGCGCTCCACGTGGCGAGGCGGTGCGAGTGGGCTAGGGCCACGGGTGGCCGGCACGGCGAGGGCCAGCGCCGATGCGGGCGCGGGCGCGGGCACAGGCGCAGGCGCAGGCACGGTGGCCGGCGTGGGTGCAAGCACGGGTGTGGGCGTGGGCTGGCGCTACACGCGGCGACGGGCGCGGCGATGCGGTAGCGCTGGTGGCGCCCTGGCTCGGGAGCTGTAGAGAGAGAGGAAGAGAGAAAGGAAGGGAGGGCCCATACGTAAGACAGGGCTCGGCGTCAAGATTTACACGCCAAGATCTACGGCGCCCTGCGAAGTCACCGTCATGTCTGCGTCGAGCCCAAGACCTAGGTGCCAAAATCTATGGCATCGAGATGTGTAAGCTTGGCACCACCAACGATGGCGCCGAGCTATGGGTCCAGATTTTGAAAGCATACCTCCAGGGACATATTTGTGAATTTTTTTTAAAAAGGGCTAAAAAACAAAAAAAATCGGTGCTCTCATCCTCATTTTTTTCGTGGTACACAACATCCATTTTTCATGGTACACAACATCCATTTTAGGGTTGAGCGTTCCTCATATTCGGGAGATAGCATTCCTCATTCCAATTATAATGAAGTTAACTGGTTTGAACCAAAGGTAGCATTGAAAATTTTCAGTTCATTATAATTTCATAGGAAATATGAAATCCATGGACTTTAATTGTAGCATACTGTTTTCTTTTTCATTTCTCACACAGCTATACTGATGATCATATAAAAAAATTTGAAAGCGTGCTTGACAAGATAGAAGTCTGGAATGTTGCGAAGTTATAAAATATATTGAAGGAAAGTCTCAAGGGAAGGGCATAACATCCGTTGCAACGTAAGTGTCCGCTTTCAGGCAACAACTCTGAGAGTACAGAACACTAAAACAATACAATAGTATTAGGAAGCATCACATGGACCTGAGCTTATGTGTAAGCACAATTTTATAATTATTATCGTGTTATTTGTTATTCTTCTAATTATATAAAATAGGTCAAGTTATACTAAAAAGGCTAAAAAGCGAAACATGCCAAGTTATACTAATCCTTACTCTCGATATCCTTCTCTTCCAGAAAATGTGTGTTTTAACAAAAAGCCCAGAATATTGTAAAAGATACAGTGTGAAAGAAATGGCTGCTACGATTGGTGTATGTGAGAATATGAAATACAACTTACCACCGTGTAGATACGTTAGTTGCTTGCTCCTGGTTTTATTACTTGTTCCCTATATATTATTCTAATCGCTACCATGTTTGTAGTTTCTTTTGCCATGGCTACACGTTCGAAAATATATGCTTTAGGTTTTCGATCAGCAGGAGAAGATGCTTATCATGATTGACTCTAGACCTATTGAAAAGTGGTGTAAAGACACACCAGTGCTGATGTATACTAGACAAACTCTTGGATTTAACTTGCAGTACATTGCCGCAGTGAATGTACATATTCCTGGATGGAACGAGGATATCTTCAAATAGAAATTCATCTGTGAAAAAAATATTGCAGATGACATAGATGGGTAACTAACTTAGAGTCATCGTCGCTTGCAATAATAATAATACCTATGATTTAACTATTTCTATATATTGCTGATGGTGAATCTTTCCACAAACACTTAAGTGGATACCTTATTCTACAGTATATGTCTACGTGGTGTAACGACCCAAAAACCATTACAAGGTTGGCAGTCATTTCTAACCATCCAAGTGTGCATTTTTAATCCCACTTAGAATCTGACTTGTGCCTAGGCCAACCCAATACCGAGCACTGCATGTTTTGGTGGATCATCCGACATCACCACCGGATCATCCGTTAAGACATCTCATAGACTTAGGATAACCTTAGCCAACTCATGCATAGCGGAGTGTCCGCCACTCATGGTGCAATGTCCGCTGATTTGTAGAGGTACATAGCCAGGGAACCCGAGAGCACCCATCCCATACTAGAGCGTCCGTCACTCATGGCGGAGCATCCGATGAATTATAAGGAATAGTCACCTAGTAACCTGAGAGTACACAGTTGAAATATCCTTGTTTGGTTTTGGTAATTGAGTGACAACCTTAGGTGGACTAATATGTGTTTGAGTGAGATACATAGATGATTAGTCCACGGGTACTTGTGTGAGCAACTCATGCCATGACGATGAAGATGGCTTGGATTTGTTGCAAGGCTCACACATGTGATGAAGGAGCTCATTGCATATGAGACATGACATTGAGTCATGTGACTAAGGTGGAGAAGATCAAGACAATACTTGGCTTGATGGACCGGTTGCAAGCGTGAAGGAGAAGTTGGAGGCTTTGGAGTGATGGACCGCGTGGCGGTGAAGCTTGAGCAAGACTTGGTGCCGATGGACGAAGGCAATGATGAAAAGCAAGTGAGGTCAAGATCGATGAACCAATACGGTCACATGATGATATGAAGTTGATCATTTCATTTGGTGATTGGTTGGTGCATGTGTTGTATCAACGATGGAGGAGATGAAACAGAATGCGCAAGGCAAAGGTATATTTATAGGGCATTTCATTTCACCAGTCAAAGGTTGTATAGAGAAGTGCATGACCGGGTTTAGGATAGATGGCCGTACTATTTAAGAAGAGCAAACTTGTTTGCATATCGGTCATCTAGTGCCACTTGAGCGATCTAACTTTGCATGTGTTAGGATCGAGTGGCATTGAGAAAAGAGTGCTAATCCCTTGGAAAAAATGATTGTGAAAAGCTAACACACGAGCACAAGGTGGTGATCACTTGGTGGTGTTAGCACATTTACAAAAGAGAAGTCAAAAGGTGAAGAAAGAAGGCAAAACTAGGCTTGGGGTGCTACCCCTGGGGCACCACCACCTCTTGTCCGGTGCACCACCACCCTAGTGGCGGTGACCGGTTGGTCGAGGCCGAGAGCAAAGGTTGGAGCTGGCACCGCCGTACTTTGTATGGTGGCACCGCCACCCCTAGGACGGTGCCTACCTAGACTTGGTTTCGAGTAGCAGCAGAAGGGCTATCACCGGATGTGATGGGGTACACTACCATGTGCAGGGCGGTGCACCACCAGGTGTTGTTCGGTGGCACCGCCACTTTTTCCTGAGGGTAGTGAGTTCAGTGCTGAGGCAAGGGGGGTTGTCGGTGTTTTGAGTAAACACCAACGAGTAAATTTGTGTTATTGCGCAACTGGCCCGGATGGTGTGCTAAAAAGACACAAGGTTTATACTAGTCTGGGTAGAATGTCCCTACGTCCAGTTCATGGCTGCTGCTTGTGTTATTTGCACTGAAAAGTTCGTAGTAGGGGTTACAAATGGGTGAGAGAGGGAAAGATCCCAATTCTCTGATGGAAGGGTTGAATGGGTGCTGAGAGCTTGGTCGCTGCTCAGCTATGTGTGATGTGATGCATGGTGTGTTCAATTGATCCGTCCCCATAGTGGGGTGCCCTGCCTTCCCTTTTATAGACCAAGGGGAAGCAAGGATTACAGATGAGAGAAAGAAGAAAAACTAAAGGCCAAGGAGGTCCTTCAAAGACGCCGGGTCTTCCTTTTCCTCTGAGTGAGCCCTCCCTGACATGGCAGACGATGCTAGGGATAACTCCATGCTGGGCGCATGTCCGCTGATCCTGATAGGGCCACGCTGGGTGTCTGTCCGCTGATGACGCCATGTTCTAGCTTTGTCAACAAGTGGTCACGTCCTATCCCGTCCTAGTGGGCGACGCGATGGACCAGGGTGTTGATCCGTGACCCTACGGGGAGTAGATGGTGTTGCGACCGCACGTCCATCGCTATAGAGGATGCGAGTCTCCTCCTGGATGGTAGTGGTTGTCGTATTCTTCCATCAGGATCCGCGTCCGAGGGCAAATGGCGGCGCCCACAACACTGTAAGACAAATGTTGGTGCCTACAACACTGTTCGGGCTCTGATAAGCCCGAAAGGGCTTTAAAGCGCCTATCTTGTCATATCCTATTAGTACTTTCTTATAGGTGCACAAGGTATGGTCCTCTGTATTGTGGTTGACTTGAGTGCCCTGCCTTATCTGCACGCGTAGTTATGAAGGAGCAGCGCTCAGACGTCCGGTGAGGCGGAGTCTGCCCGGACATCGAGCGAGGCAGAGTCTGCCCTAGACATCAGGTGAGGTGGAGCCAACCCTCGGACGTTGGGCGAGGCGAAGCCAGCCCCCAGACATCGGGCGAGGTGAAGTCTACCCTTAGTCATTGGGCGAGGTGTAGCCAGCCCCCGGACATCGGGTGAGGCGGAGCCAGCCCTTGAGGATCAGGCGAGGCGGAGTCTGCCCTTAGACATCGGGTGAGGCAGAGCCAGCCCCCAGACATCGGGTGAGGCGGAGTTCGCCCCGGATGTCAGGTGAGGTGGAGCCAGCCCCTGAACATCGGGCGAGGCAGAGCTAGCCCCCGGACATCGAGCAAGGCGGAGTCTGCCCTCGAACATCGGGCGAGGCGAAGCCAGCCCCCAGACATTGGGTGAGGTGGAGCGAGCCCCTAGGGGTCGAGCGAGGTGGAGTCTACCCTCAGATGTCGGGCGAGGTGAAGCTAGCCCCCGGACATCGAGTGAGGCGGAGCGAACCCCTACAGGTCGGGCAAGGCAGAGTATGCCCTCAGACATCGGGCGAGGCAGAGTTAGCCCCCAGACATCGGGTGAGGCGGAGCTAGCCCCCGGACGTCATGCGAGGCAGAGTCTGCCCTCAAACATCAGGCAAGGCGGAGCTAGCCCTTGGTGGTCGGGCGAGATGGAGTCTACACTTAGACGTTAGGCGAGGCAAAGCCAGCCCTCGGGAGTTAGCTTGAGGCGGGGACCCCTGGTCCCGGTGGATGGATGAGGAGTGATCCAGCAAGTGATGTAGTCACGCTCTTGATCTCGCGGATGAATCAATGTTGATGGTCATAAGCTGCTCCTCTTTGGGTACCCTAATATTGGTCCCCGACAGTAGCCCCCAAGCCCCCAGGCGATTTGAGTAGAATTGCCTAGGGGATTTTTTGACTTACCAGCGGGTGTGCGCGAGTGCACCCGGTGGGTGTAGCTCCCGAGCCTACAAAGGAGTAGGATACTCCTTCGGAGGGTTTTCTGAAAGAGAGAATTCTGAGAGCCCTGGCCCTTTATTGTTGCCCACAGCGTGCCCTAAAGATGGCAATTTCTTCTTCGCTGAGGTTGGACCCTTCGCGGGTATGGTCGTGAGATTTGGTGTTTGTTTAGCCGGATAGCTCAATTGGGATCCTGGTATCCTATTCATAGGGATCCAGCCAGGGTTAGCCCGACTGAGACTCGATCACGGGCCGAGACTCCTGTGAAGCTCGTGTGCCTGAGTTTTGGCTGCTCGTGGGCCCATCCTTTGTCATAAGGGTGCCTTGGGACATTTGTCGAAACCATTGATGGGCTAGCCCTCGAACTCCTAGACCCAGGTGGCCTAGAGGAACGCTTCTTGACCTATATCCCTTTTGCCAGTAAAGAGTCCTAGTCTGCTCGGGGAGGCAAAACATCCGATGCGCCTTCGGAGGGAAAAGATAGAGATTGTGGGCGCATATCCCACGATGTGACGTGGTGGCAGATCATGGCAGGCACAGAGATCCAGGTGAACGGTTGCCTTCCTCACATCCGTCACCCTATAAAACCAAAGGGTTTGCCCCTAGGGTTTCGTACTTTGCCTCCTTGCCCTTGCATCTACAACCTCCGCCACCAATCACCTAAGCCTCCCGCATCCGTGTTTCGACCGTCGTCGAATTCGCATCCACCACTCCAATACTCCAATGGAGCCATGGTGCCACTCTGATATCACCCTCCAGCGCCTAGAGGGCCTCGTTCACTGTGGTCTTCTTTGCACGTGGACCACCACCGAGGAGTGGCGGCTGCCTAGTGATGAGGACGCGCCGTGGCCGCCCTATGACTACGTCGTGTCCTTCGCTCACTTCCACAAGCGGGGATCCCCCCCCCACCGCCCACAAGTTTTTTCGGGGATTGCTGCACTACTACAAGGTAGAGCTACAACACCTTAATCCCAACAGAATCCAACACATTGCGGCGTTCGTCGCCCTATGTGAGGGATTCCAAGGGATTAGTCCCCACTTCGACCTATGGCGGTACATCTTCGCCGTCACCCTCCTGAAGAAGCTAGAAAAGAAGTAGGAGCTGAACATGTTGATGGGATGCGCCAGCATTTAGCTCCACAACAACCGAGTCAGTGAGTACCCACCGATGTGTCTGTCGACCTCCAACAAGGGGTGGCATTCGCATTGGTTCTACACCAAGAACAATGCAGCCACCCTGTAACACCTCGGGTGTTTAAATACTAAAATATGCCATGTCATCATATGCATAGCACATCATTCATGTGTTAGTAAAAATTTTGATATGCATACACTAAAACAAGTTTACATTTGTGTTATATGTGTTGACTTGTATGGCTTGAATTGAGTTAAAAATTATTTGTATTGAATTGAAATTCTGAAAACCCCGATTTTCAAGATTTAAATTCTACCCTAAAAACCCATTTCAAAATCTAAGCATATTTTGGGGTTGAGCCTAAAAGCAAAAGTGTAGAGCTTGTCAAGTTATACAAAGTTTGTTTTTGGAGTTTTCAAAGTTGTTATGAAAAATTTGAAGTAATTTGAAAAGGCGAAATTCTTTAAATGTCCCAATTTTGAATTCAAATTTGCATTTCAAATTGTAGGCCAAATTAGGGGGTGGTTATAAAAGTAAAGTTGTAGAACTTTAAATTTTGAACAACTTTTATTTTTGGAGATTTTTGAGTTGTTACATAAATTTGGGAGTAATTTTGAAATTTAGACAAATGACAATTCTGTAAATATGGTGAACAGTGCTCGTCGTTTAAGCTACATCGCCGGTGACCTTCTTCTGGCTTCCAGTCGCGCCTGTGGCCGCCCTCAGCTTCGTGCTGACGCAGAGAAGGCCACATCGTGGCTTCCTCTTGCATCCTTGGCCACGTTATAAAGCCAGCCACCGTCGCCATCCTTCTTCGTTTCCTCCTCTATTTTCCCGACGCCACCGCCGCAGCTCCGTCGAGCTTTTGCCGCCGCCGTAGCATCTCCACCGTCGTAGCAAAGCCTGTCCTAGCTCTGTCTTCTCCTTGTGAACCTAGTTCACCGAGTCTTGGTGCCTGATTCTATCAGGAACCCGCTGTGCGCGCCTTTCTTCCTCGTAGCCGGCAACCTCACCATCGTGCTTGCGTCGTCGTGGCCAGCGCTCTCTGGTGAGCCATTGCTCTTGGTCAGTGTACCTCCAGCTTTGCCTTGATCCCATGTTGCTCTATGACTGGTTGTTTGATCCTTTTGACCACCGCAGTCGCCAAAACGCCGTCACCAGCGTGGTTCGCGCTGCCGTGATCGCTGTGACCGTCGACCCGCCTCTCCGTTGTTCCTCCGGCTCATCCATCGCCTTCAACGTGTTCGGGGTGAGCTCCTGGTTCTTCCTGAGTTGTTTGTTTCACCGCTACCGGTCTCCTATCGCCAGCGTAGCATAGCCGCGCCATCATGGTCGCCATGGCCGGTGTAGTGCTCGGTCCAGTCCGTAATTGGTCTCGCTTGTGCCATAAATCGATGCGCCGTGATGTAGTGATCATGTTAGTACCTTGGCCGTCGCCGTTGATCTCACCGGCGGCGAGATTTTGCCGGTCAGAGCCGTCGACGACGCGGTCAACGCAGGAGGTAGGAGATGACATGTGGGGTCGGGTTGTCAGTGACCGTGAGTTCAAAATGGAATTTTTTCTTTTTCAGATTTGAATGAATAGTGATGTGATTTGTTATTTTTGTGTAGATTTATTTAGAGCTCCAAAAATTATGAAAATTTTTGTGTGACCTCTCTGTGATGTATATTATTTAGAAAAAATATGAAATGTTGATTTTCAGTACTTTTTTTAATGTGATAAAAATTGCTCAATTAATTAATAAATGAGTTTTCATGATTTTTCTAGGCTTATTTGTTTATCGAAAAATTATGAAAATTGTTTTACCAGTTAGTTATCATGTGATGAACCTTTACAAAAATTTTGAGCTCAATTGGAACAAGTGGATTTATTTCATAATTTTTAATTAAATAATTAATTCATAAAAGCAAATAGTAACCTTTAATGATTTAGGTTTTGATTGAATTTTGAATTGAGTGATGACCTTGGGTCATTAGTTGATAATGATCCTTGGCAATGGAATTAAGTGTTACGAAAAATGTTTAGTTAGTTTGACTTGTAACTGTACCGCGAAGGAAAGTTATATTCAAGTTGTTAATTGTGGAACGACTCCGGAACCTAACTTTTCCGTCAACGAAGGCAAGCCTCGGATGCATTTAAACCTACCTTGTGATTCACAAATTGATTTCATTTTTGCTTTTCTTTACTGCATTAAGTGATTAGGAGTTAAGTGAAAACCTAATTGGTGCATTACCAACCTTGTTTTTCCATATCAACCCTGTTACCAATTTTAATTTGTATATGCCTAGTTATGCTTAGCTATGCTTAGAACGATGAAAGTCGAGTGATTACCTGTCACCTGCAAGTTTTAAATGGAACTTTGGTTACTTATGTTATCATGTGATATGGGAATGTGAAGTAATAAATCTAGACCGGGCGGACTCGGTGTGTGTGAGCCACAAGACATGGAGGTCTTGTGAGCGGGTTCTTTCTGCCTATGTCGATTGAGGCCCATCCGTTGTTGAACTGCGTGAGGTGAGACTTTGTAGTACTAACCACATACTCCGGTAAGCCTTAACTTGGCTATTCTATTACGAGAATGGCTACTCGCGCACTGGGAGTGGAGAGATGGCGGGAATAGCGTGTACCCACGTGGCAATGGGCTAGATTGGTGGAGTACTGTATTCTAGGATGGCGCGGACCCGTTCTTGTTTTAGAGGATCTGAGGGTAGGTTGGTATATGTAGGTCGGGGACCTGCATATGTCGTGTGGTCTGGAATTCCCAGCTGGGTTTTAATCGGTTCGGATCGTCGTTGCTCCTCGGTTATGGAGACTCACTTCTCTATTCATCATCATAGTTTAATAACTGGAATTCGAATAAGGTTTGTGAAGGTGTTGGATATGAAGTTTCATGATCTCAATTCGGATCATGTCAGCTTTGTACATGATCTTTATGAAGTTTTAAATGTTGATATAAAGAATTTTGTTAAAGAGCTTTTACGCAAAAGAACTTTGATTATTGCTAAAGCCATACCTTGAATCCCTGAGCTACATTCCTGAGTTCTATCAGTTTCTATTTCGGTTAAGTCTTGTTGAGTACTTTTGTACTTAGGGTTCGTTGACCCTTGTTGCAGGTGAGGCTCATGAGTCGGTCTGCTTTGGACCGTGCTGCATGACTGTTGTTCAATGCGATGATGATAAGTAAATGTGTGGCCCTTGGGCAGGGCAGTTTATTTGTGTGTTATGTATTATGTTATAATGCCACTCTACTACTATGGTTTGTAATAATTATCGGACTTAGTTTGTAAGGTTTGAAACAACTAGTTTATAAACTAAGTTATTGTAAGACTTCCGGTATTTTACTCTGATGTATATATTTGAATAAACTGTTGTAATACTGCAATGACTCTGTGATGGGATCTTGCTCGGAAATTGTGGATGATTCAGGGTTCCCCGAGGACACTCGACAGTCTTCTTAAGTTACTGGGAACATATGCATAGATGTCAAAGGTCGTTGGACAGTGATAGGTGCATGTGGGCCCTATAATTTAGGAGGTTCTGCCACACACCCCCTTGCCAGAGTTCACCGGGCACCTCATCAAAGAGGTCCAAGACTCATGGAGGAAGTGGGGAGTCCCAGAGAAAGACAAGAAGAGAATCTAGGACCATCTCACCGCCATCTAAATCCTAAAGGAGAGGGGCGTGATGGGGTCGGGGATCATCGACGCCTACCACACATGGAGGGTGGCGCCGCTGATGAGGCGCGCGCTTCCTCTGCACAAGATGGCGCCTGGGGCATCACTCGATGGGACGGCGCTCGCTGAGGGAATGCTCTCCCCCTCCAAAGTGGCATAGCACATCAAGAAGGCGATGGAGCCTCCGTGGGACGACACTGGCGCTGTCCTTGATTTTGTGTATCCGGTGCCGGGGCACCCCCCAATGGGGCTAGAACCGGGGTACATCATCTTCGTAAGTTTTCTTTCCTTGTGCCTCCTTTTTAATTGAACTCCCGACCTCTTGATGCTAATATTGAGATATGGGGACTAGCCAAAGAGACTCGTCCTTATAGATCACCCAGTTCCATTGCCAAAGGACCCGTCCATGATGGCGGCCAACCGCACCGTGACTAAGCGGCAGTGGAAGGTGAAGGAGGACGAGAGGAGGAAGAAGCAGTAGAAGCTGCAGGCATGGGAGTGAAGGGAGGACACAGACAATGACAATGACGATGATGAGGTAGTTGCCGACACCGAGCGAGATGACCTAGAGAGCGAGGATACGTTGGCAGGTATCCACTCATCCTTGCAGGGACCCTTCCCGTTCCATGTAGGGGGAGGTGAGTCCGTGAGTCTAGAGGAGGCGGGTTAGATCGTCGGCCCATCCTCAGAACCAGTAGGGGCTAGTGGATCTACCACCGTGCTCAAGGATCTAGTGGAGGGGGGTGGCCCCGCCGTCGCACCTGAAGAGCTAGCAGGGGCAGGAGGATCTTCCGCCACGCCTGAGGTGCCGATGGAGGGGGGTGGCTTCGCTGCCGTGCCCCAAGAGCCAACCGAGGTGGGTGGATCTACCACCATGCCTGAGGTGCCGATGGAGGGGGTGGCTTTGTCGCTGCGCCCCAGGATGCAAGGGAGGTGAGCCCCTCTACCCGGGAGCAGGGAGCGGGCTAAAACCAGCCCCACCCCGACGAGGTGGAGCATGGACCTAGGGGGTTAGTCCCCCAAATGCATCCTCCTCCCAATAGCGTTGATGTAAGTCATTGACTCCTCTATTTTTCTTTGTTCTTCTCTATTTTTAGTGTGACTCACACCTTTTGTTTCTTGTAGCATCCTGAGACGGGGCCACTCTTTAGCACTGGCGCCCAATAAGAGTGTCGCCATTCAGGCGAGACGGCGGCCATCGTCTAACATCGCTCCCATTTTGAGCGGGACCAGAGCCAGCGTCACAACCTCGTCGGTCGGTCAAGCGCTGTCCATGGTGGTGCTCGTGCCCTCGGTGGGTCAAGTGGACACCGGGGCTGAAGGAGCGCCCTCGAAGATCACTGAGCAACCAATGACAGAGGTGATTCTGCTACCAATGTCAGAGCGGACGGAGCTACCACTCATGCTTGTGGTGCCGACTATGGTGGGTGCAATGCTGCCAGTCGAGGCCCCATCGATGCAAGTAGAGGTGGCCACGACCATGATAAGCTAGGCGTAGCAGGATGTAGCCGCAGTGGCGCCCGAGGATGCGACACGATCCGTGCCACTGGTTGCCCAAGTGATGGCACTTGACATGGGTTGGACAGAGGGGGACACGACCGAGGGGTCCTCGAGCGTTGTGGCGATGGTGGAGAGGACCAAGGGGTCGCCCTTGGCCCTAACATCGGGGGGCAGCCACTCGCCCACGCGGGGCAAGCCACTACTCTAGTGGATGGATCGGCGAGACTCGACGTTGATACTCTACTTGCTCGATGATGCTACAGAGAGCATAGATCAAGAGAGTCTTAGCAAGGGGATCTTGACCGCGCTAGAAGCTCTGAACTAGGCTAGGGGTGCCCTGCATGGCGTTGTCATTCCTAGTGGCCGGGTATTCACTTAATCTCTCCTCTCACTTTCTTCTTTCTTCATATATTTTTGTGTTCTAACATTGATCTTCTTTTAGTCCCTTATTGCTCGTAGCCGGGAGAAATCCTGGTTCCTTCATGAGCAGAAGGAGAAATGGGACTGCCTCGCCAAAGAGGCCTGGCTGTGTGGGGATTTGAGTGCCCAGCTTGCTGTCGCCCAATAGAGGGTGGCCGAGCTGACTCCCCTGGCCGAGGAGGCGACCAGTCTTCGGCTGCGGGAGGCCAAGACCCATCAGGACGCGGAGGAGGCCGATAAGGCATTTGAGGAACTATCGGTGAGGGCGCGACAAGATGAGGAGGAGGCTGCCAGAGTCCGAAGGGAGCAGGACCAGCTGCTCCAGAGGGACGCTAAGACCCGCTAGTGGGTCATTGACCTCCTGGCTGAGGCTAAGAAGGAGCAGGAGCTCAAGCTAGGAGACGAGGCGAGGTTTGTGGCCCAACAGCAAAGGGCAAACCTGGATGCCGAGGTGGTTGCCCAGCTATGCAAGGAGTGAGACAAGCTGCGCTAGACCGCGGAGAGGCTCTGCTCATAGCGTGGCGCGGCCCGTAGGGGGCATGACTAGGTCGTCCGAGAGTGCGACGAGGCGCAGCAGAGGATTGGCTCCCTCTAGGCATGTCGACATGGAATTTCATCCCGTGTCGAGGACACATGAGCAAGCCAAAAGTGTCCGCTCGAAGGAGCTAGAGATCCGCCTAGCTTCAGCGCAGGGGTGGTCGATCCTGCACACTCCTCCCAAGACGTGCCAGTCAATTTGGCCCTACAATTGACGAGGAGAGAAAGTTTATTAGTATTTAAGGGTAGAACATGCCGGTGTTGCCAGACAGTCCCGAATGTGCGGCTCTGAGAGCTGATATGAAAGGAGATCGACTAAATAGTCGATTCCAGCATATTCATAGGAATAAATCGCTTAAAGTTTATAGGGTTGTGTAAGAAGAATCGGTTATCGTTCAGGATGAATATCATTCTTTAAACAAATGTGGGTCAATGGCAATAAGATATTAACAATAATTAGTTCATGCTAAGCCAATGATTGCAAGTAACAGAACTCCTTTATAAAAGAAATAGTTCATCATCATTCAACCATTTAATAGAGATAAATCTAATGAACATATTAGATCTTATCTATCGCTATAACCAGTGGGGCATGAGGCAGAATCATGTAGGCCGTAGAAACAACAATAGACTCGACGACCCTAACTTATTACTAATATTAGTGGGGCATGAGGTAGAATCATACAGGCCGTAATACAATAATAAGATCATGGGGCTAACACATCTTTCAACCTATCGCTACTTCAACGATCTCGTGATGCGAACTGTTCATGAAAGCGCTAGATATCATGTAAAATAGTCGATTCAGGCATAGTGCACAGTTAAGGTCATGTCCTCTTAGGAACAGATCTACCAAATAATGATCCCCACTCCACGGTGCTAATCATGGGGTGTGAGGCAGAATCACATAGGCTATGATAACAGGCCATGGAATAGTTTTCGCTAACCAATAGATCAACTCAAGATCAAACATGCCTTAACCGCACGCTATGCATGATCAAGATTGATGTAAAACAGCCGATAAAACATAACTCATCATTTAAAGTGCAGATTAGATCAGTTTAGATTAACAAATGATGGGTTAAAAAAGATATAAGGCCGATCTAGATCAATCCCAATCGGGCGAAGTGATATTGCTATAATTAAATAAATAATGGTAGCAATAAGCAATATCGGTAACTTAATGAATCTATCCGAAGGAACACCACCCTTAGATAGAGCCGATAACTTGACCTTAATCTAGTTCGAGCAGTGGAGGTCGACTAGATCGATGCAGCTGTACTTGAACTAGATAAGAGTCGATAACTAACTCATACCAGAGTCGTAGTGGAGGTTGACCGGATCGATGCAGCCATACTTGCTGAAGAACTCACCGAGATCTACTCTACTCCTACTCCTAAGGGGTGGCTGGAGCCAAAAAAGTAAATAACTGGTATTTGATTGATTGTGTGTCTTTCACAACAGCTTGCGTTTGATATTTATACCCAGGATCTGCGCATGACTCCTGTCTAAGCATGATTCATTACAATTTTTGACCCTAGAGAATACATTCCTAATTGAAGATAACTTGGACTCTAATCTTTCCCTTTTTGTAGAGTCCAACATGTCTTGTCCTAGCGCCGATCATAGCATTTATCGTTATCCACTGGCGCTATCTGAAGAAAGTCGATTCTAGTTTTGCATTCGAATCAGCTGGTTCTGATCTGCACACAATTGATTCCTTAATGACATGATCTTGGAAGTTTTTGAGTCCCTGTGACTCTTCTTCCAAATTTTGGTGTAAACACATGCCCCCCAGTTTTGGGATAAAAATAATTTTATTCCAAAATTATCACGTCTGTGCCCCCGATAGGTCCGCAGTCACGGGTAAGGAATCTTGATCTAGGATCTACTATTTGTCGCCGTCTATGTCAGCTCATGAGCCATGCTTCAAAACTTTTACGAGAGCATTATTGCTTCACGAGCACTTGGATTCATCCTTCCAGGCCGGCTATAAAATGTCTATCCGACCCTGGCGAGAGCAACTTAATAATTCAGCCATGTTTCTCTTCTATCTGCCTCCTCGAGTGCTCCCAACTCCGCTGGACCCTCCATGATCTATCCTTTTGCTATAAAAATCATGAGCGGCTAGAAGAATTCTTGTGTATAGGGTGATAGTGTCGCTCATTCTAGCACCTGGTTGAGTAAGAAGACCAGCTATTGCGGTTAGAAGAATTCTTATGATATTACCTAAGTCTTCTCTCCATGCTCGCAAAGCTGTTGTAGTGCTTGCAAGGGCTAAAATGTGTGGACACCTTCCCCTTGTTTGCTCCCCCAAATGCCCACCAGGAAAGCCATAGGCTTTTTTTCCATAGTTCCTCAATTTACCGAGAAATCGGTTGAGCATATGTTAGGCGGGCGACCTTTCCTCTTCTCTGGCACAATTTTATCAACGGGCCGATGTTGATTCGGTTCACGATGACCTTCAGCCTCGTGGGGACCCGAACTCCCTTCAATCCAATGAAGCCTTGATAGGTTGATCTCTGGTCAACGTAAATTCTTCGTATCCGTCCCACGATATTTTATAATTTGGGGAAGCAATAAGTTTGAATCTGTTATCTCTTCGTTATCCGTCCCCTAAATTCCTGGAGTGTCTATCCGCTTCCATTTCTGATTCCAATTTCACACCCCTAGCAAAATCTATCGTCTCGCCTTCCTGGGCTATATATACGGGCCACGGCCATGGATCGAACAACAACCCGCTTTGTCTCAAACCTTCTGCATCCTTAGTATAGTTCCTGCTTTTTCCATAGGTTTGAGATCATGGAGAACAGCAAGAGGTCTGCCGAGGAGGCCCCCAATGGATCTACATCATTGTGCCAGCGCCTTCATCGCCAAGCGGGTGCAACTCAGGCTGCTCCCATCGTTCTAGAACAGAGGGCCGACTCTGTTCAGCCTTTGGGGTCACCTTCAGCACCAATTCGCTGCTAGCTCCCCCACTACCCAAGGAGGTAGATCAGCAATGATGATCTACTGGCCTCCAACAATCGGACTGAGCTGAAGCCAGAATCATGGGTGAGACATCTACCACAATCTTTCTGTCTTCTTCTTAATTTTGCCTTCAATATTTCTGATCATTCTTTCCTTAAATCCTTTTAGATGTAACTGCTCAGTTGGAGAGCCTTTGATCAGCTGCGGATCACGCAGTGGGATTTGTTAATGCTAGGGGTGCCATTTCGGTGGTTCGCTTGCATGACATCCCAAACCATGTCAGGGAGGTCGCTCTTCACGGCGTTCATCATGGCGCTGCCATGGCGTTGGCTGTTGTACAAGCCCATTCTTGCCACAATCTTCGTCTTCTTCCCCATGGTTTTTCTAGACATGGCGCACCCTAGGGAGCATGAGTGCTTAGTTGAGGACTTTTCTAGCGCCGCCAACTCTGTAGCCTTCAACACCCTGGCCGATGATATAATAAGCAAAGTGTTTTCCGGCCCGTAGCTTGTAATAGGTGATATTTAGCAAACAACCTTTTTGTCTTGAGTGATTTTCCTTTGTCTCGTACTTCAGACACATTACTTTGTCCATGTTTGCTTTGCTTCTGTAGGCGATACACATCGTACTGGCTTTTACCCCTTTGGGCTTATTTTTGCACTAGAGGCGATACCTTTCTGATATCGGCTATCAGAGCTGACGACCAAACAAATTAGTTATTAAGTATTAATCCAAATGCTAGGGTAATATTTCTTTAGATATTTCCCATTGTTTGCTCAGCCAAATTCTTCCTCTCTATTTAGTATTTCCAAAATATAAGCATTACCAGGCGCACAACGTTTGATCCAATAAGGTCTTTCCCAGTTAGGTGACCATTTGTCGAATTTATTGTCCTTCGACCCGATCGGCAATTTCACTCTTCAGACCAAGTCTCCTTCAGAGAATTGCTTAATCTTGACCTTTTTATTGTAATATTTTGCAACCCTCAGTTTATTGGCTTTGATATTTTCAAGAGCACGCAGCCGAAGGCAACTCAAGTCCTCCAAATTGTCAATCATAAGATTCTTGTAGACTTTGGCTGATAAATCCTTCTGCAGTGTAACACGCCTCGATCTAGTCCGAACTTCACAAGGAAGAACTACATTATGGCCATACACAAGTTCGTAAGGCGACATTTTAATTGATCCATGACACACCATCCTATAGGCCCACAGTGCCTCATTTAGCGTCGAATGCCACTTCCTTGGCTGTTCCTCAATCTTTTTCTTGATCAGCTTAATCATAATCTGGTTAGACCCCTCTGTCTGGCCATTAGCCTGAGCATAGTAAGGAGAGGAATTCAATAGCTTAATTCCCATACTGGAAGCAAAATCCCCGAACTCTTCTGATGTGAACATTGTCCCTTGATCGGTAGTTATAGATTGAGGAATCCCAAAACGTTACACAATGTGTTCCCTGACAAAATCAATCATGTTCTTTGAGGTTACCTTCTTCAAAGGAATTGTCTCAACCCATTTAGTGAAGTAATCTATTGCTACCAATATGAACTTATGTCCTTTGCTTGAAGGCGGAAAAATCTGGCCAATTAAATCAATTCCCCAACCTCGAAACGGCCATGGTTTGATTATTGGATTCATGGCCGGCGTAGGCGATCTTTGGACATTACCAAAATATTGACAGTCTTGGCATCCTTTGTAGTATTCAAAACAATCTTCCAGTATTGTTGGCCAGAAATATCCAGTTCTGCGAATAATCCATTTCATCTTATAAGTCGATTGATGAGCTCCACATATCCCTTCATGCACCTCACCCATCAACACCTTAGCTTCTTCTTGGTTTAAGCATTTGAGCAATACCCCATCGACTATTTTATAATATAATTGATCATCTAACAAAACATACTTAGCCGATTTATACCTTAGCTTTCTAGTAATTTTCTGAGATGGATCTCTAAGGTAATCGGCTATTTCGACTCACCAATCATCACTTGAGGCTTCACTACTCAAGACTTCTTGAAACACTTGATATCCTGATGCACTTTGAGCTAGACAATTAGCCTCTTGGTTTTGTACTCTCAGAATATGTTGGAAAGAGATATGAAGAAACTCCTTGAACAACTTTTGGCACTTATCATAGTATCCTTTCAAAGTCTCTTCGTTGCACTCATATAGGCTGATCAACTGATTAATAATTAACTATGAATCTCCAAATACTTCAATTGCTTCAGCCATTACTTTGTGAAGAAGTTGAAGTCCCTTAAGAACAGCTTCATACTCCGCTTGATTGTTAGTAATCATTGGTTTAGTTGGAAGAGCAAACTCAAAACTTACCCCCTGAGGCAAAATAATAACAATACCAATGTCACCACCTTGCTTGCATGATCCATCAAAGAATAACATCCAAGGCATTGGCTCTACATAACCAATGCTTTCCATATGATGCTGGGTGACAAAATCGGCCATTATTTGTCCCTTGACTGCTTTAGCCGATTCATACTTCAAGTCAAATTCTGATAACACAAGAATCCACTTTCCCACTCTTCCATTCAGTATTGGCATTGATAACATGTGCTTAACCACATTGGCCTTGGAAACAACTGTACACTCGGCCGATAATAAGTAGTGTCGCAACTTAGTGCAAGAGAAATATAAGCACAAGCATAACTTCTCGGTGGGAGAATATCTTGTCTCTGGATCCAGTAGTCTTCTACTTAGATAGAAAACAACTCTCTCTTTTCCTTCAAATTCTTGCATCAAGGCTGATCCAATTGTCTTATCATCAGCCGATATGTACAACTTAAAAGGCTTACCTTGCTGAGGAGGGACCAGCACAGGTGGACGCTTCATGTATTCTTTTATCTCTTCAAACACCTTTTGTTGTATGTCACCCCACTTGAATTCTTGATCATTCTTCAACTTCAACAAGGGAGAAAATGGCAGGATCCTTTCTGACAAATTTGAAATGAATCTTCTGATGAAATTGATCTTACCAAGTAGAGATTGCAACTCTGTTTTGGTAGTCAGAGGAACTACCTCATAAATTGCTTTTACGCTTTTCTAACCAACTTAGATTCCTCTCTCATGGACCATGAATCCTAAGAATTGTCCAGCTGATACTCCAAAAGCACATTTATTAGGATTCATCTTTAAACCACGTTTTCTTGTGCATTCTAGAGTCTCTCGCAAGTCAGCCAGGTGCTCTTTGTACCCTTTGGATTTTATCATCACATCATCGATGTAGATTTCAACAATCCTGCCGATCAACTTATGGAAAATGTAATTCATCACCCTTTGATAAGTTGCATCGGCATTCTTCAGACCAAAGGACATCACAACCCACTCGAGCAGACAGATTGCACCAGGGCACCTAAAAGCAGTCTTTGCTATGTCTTCCTTAGCCATGAAAATTTGGTTGTATCTTGCATTACCGTCCATGAAGCTAATAACCTTGTGCCTAGCTGCTGCGTCCACTAACATATCAGCTACCGGCATCGGCTTTGTTTAGATCCCTAAAATCAATGCAAACTCTTAATTTTCCATTCTTCTTATACACAGGGACAACATTCGATATCCACTCTGCATATCGGCACGGTCTGATAAATTTTGCTTCCAATAACCTTTCAGTCTCCTTTTTGATATTATCGAGCACGTTCGGGTTGAATCTCCTTGGAGCTTGTTTAAATGGCCGATATCCATGTTTGATTGGCAACCGATGTTCAACAATTGACCAGTCTAAACCAGGCATCTCATAGTATTCCCAAGCAAAGTAGTCTTTAAATTCCTTTAATAAATCAATTAATTCCCACTTATACTCCGGATCCAACTTAGCACTTACGTACGTCGGCCTAGGTCTATCTCCAGGACCAATATCTACTTCTTCCAATTCATAGAATGACGTGAAGCCATGTCCTAGTTTGCCATCTGTACCATCTATTTTATTATCCATTAATACAAATTTTCAAAGCTGACTGCTTGGATTGGTTGTTGGCTTTCACCATTGACTCTGAATTCTGACGGCAGCAGAAAAGTTATTTGGATATTAGCCGATGGTTGCTTTCTATTGGCTGTCTGCTTAGTACACATACTTGAGGTTTACCGGATGTCTGAGCCTGTTCCAACTCTTTATTCCTTAAGCGTTGCACCCTTCTCTTCTGGCTTCTTATTAAACCTTCTAGACATCATTGGCCTTCCTGCCAACCATATTTTCTTTCGTTGCCTTCTTCGTAATTAGCCCAGTCCTAGTCAACAACTCTTTTCCCAGCTGATTATGAATACTTCTATTTTTTAAGTGCCGATCCATGTTATTATGATGATATGCATCTTGAGAATGGATAGACCGGCGGTTGGTTTGAGATTGCCCAAACTCCCAATATTGATTGCTATATTCTGGACAGTCATGTCTGGTAGGCAACTTTAAACCTTCATTCCAGCAATGTCTGAAGAAAGGACAATTCTAATGTGATTCGGCTTGTTTCCTTTCATACCTCTCTTTCTAGTTGACGCTGGTATTCTTGATCCTTTAACCAACGCTGATAATCCTTTTCCTTCTGCTGCTGCCACTTATTCAACGGAATCCAAGAGGTAACTCGCGGCTTTGTCGTCCCTGCTTTTGACGTTCCTCCCTGCTCATATTAGCTCTTTTGCTCATCGTGTCGTCTTCTAATCTCTCTGTACTCGTCAGCCGATATTTGTATCTTGGGATCGAATGTTCCAGCTTCTCTTGATTTGGTCGATGTTAGGACCTTAGCTTTTCCTTTGATCAGTCTAGCATCAACCATATTCTGATCTCCTAGGAAAGGATTATCATCAACTTTCATTTTCTGAGGCGTGTCAAATTTGAGCCTCCCTTGCTGAATAGCCCTCTGTATATGCTGCCGGAAGATTCTGTATTCATTAGTGGAATGAGAGGTAGTGTTATGGAACTTGCAGAACTTCTTATTCTTCAATTGATCCGGAGGCAACATAACATGACCATCGGACAACTTGATCTGCCCCATCTCAAGCAAGAAGTCAAAGAGCTTGTCTGATTTGGTGACATCAAAGTCATAGCTCTCCTCGACTCCTCTTCCCTAAGGATTTGGCACCATTACTATCTTCTTACCCCAATTCCATTCAGCCGTAGCAACCTCTTCTTCTTTGTCTTCAAAGCTGTCATCGACTGAGTATGGATCATAAGCTTTAGCTACTGTGGTACTCTTTTGAAATTGGATATCTCTGCGCATACTCTAGAATTGGCTATTGAGCGCTGCCACTCGTTGAGCCAATTGACCCAAGTTATCAAATTCTTGTCCCAACAGCTTTTCTTTCCACATTAGTAGCATTCCTTGAATAGCTAAAGCAGCTAATTGATCATCATCCAAGTTTAATGAGAAGCACAAGTTCCTAGTTTCTCAGAACCTCTGAAGAAACTCAGTGCTTGATTCATTAGTCTTCTGCCTTATAGTTGTCAAATCGGTTATCTTCTTTTTCCCAGTCCTAGTGTAAAAATATGTATGAAACTTCTTCTCTAGGTCAGCCCAATTGGCAATGAAATTGACTGGCAATGATGAAAACCAAGTGAAGGCTGGCCCTAATAGGGACAAGGAGAAGAAACAAACTCGATGGGCATCCTCAACTGATGCTTCACCCAATTGTGTAAGATACCGATTGACATGTTCTATCGTGCTTGTACTATCTTGGCCAGTGAACTTAGTAAACTCTGGGAGCCTGTAATTTGTGGGAAGAGCGACTAAATCATACCATTCTAGATATGGGCATTTGTACAAAAAGGTTAGCCCTTTTGGCTTTAGACCGAACTGATTCTTCATCATCTCGGTCACCCTCAGCAATAACTCATCAGCTTGCAGATTCGGATTCCTCTACACCTGCTGACCCATCTATGGATTGAAATCTCGTGTGCCTTGATACCCTGGATTTAGAATCATGTGAAGGGTATTATAGTCTGATCCATAGTGATATCCTTGTGGAACCTCTATCTATTGGGTCCTTTGCTGGCTTGCTGCTTGAAGTCTTTGATTATAAACATAAGGATCTATATCTCTACGGATCCTTTGAATTGATGGTGCTATTTTTTGAGCCAACGATGGTATGTGGCCTGATGTGCCAAAATTGATAACCTAGTTCTGTCCTTGCCCCGCTGGCTGTTGCACATGTTGTACTGGTGGTCTAGGATTATACTGTATCTAATTCGTAGTAGTTCCTTGAGCCTGTTTAGATGAACCCTAAACTGCTTGGACATCACCATTACCAGTTGGTGCTACTCCTTGATGGCTGGTACCGACTTGATTAGTCCCTTGGGTCAATGAATCTGGAATGTTGTAATAAGCTGGCCCACCTAGACCAGCTAGAAACCCATGAATCGTCCCTTTCATGGTGTCGTGGAATATGTCCAAGAAAGCTTCATTATGGCTTGATATGGCATCATGAACAGATTTGTCTACAACTTCCGTAAAGAAACACCTATCTTCAGCTTCAGTTGTATCTGTCTGCCCATGCAATAGAACTCTTGATAGTGGAAATTTCTGAACAATTGTGTTGTCACGTGTTTTGGTGTAGGACAACAAACACTTGTTCTGAAACTCTTCTGTAGCTTTGCTGATGACACCTTTATCTCCATCAGGCAGATCTTCATAATATACCATAAGGATGTCGTTGTTGTTGTGAGCCACCATGACGATTGTGGTGTCCCACCGAGCGTGCCAGAAACGTGTGTCAACACGGAATTTCATCCCGTGCCGAGGACACACGAGCAAGCCAGAAGGGTCCACTCGGTGGAGCTAGAGATCCACCTAGCTTCAGTGCAGGGGTGGTCGATCCTATGCACTCCCCCTGAGACGTGCTAGTCAATTTGACCCTACAATTAACAAGGAGAGAAAGTTTATTAGTAATTAAGAGCGGAACATGCCGGTGTTGCCAGACAGTCCCAAATGTGCGGCTCTGACAAGAAAGTGGGTGTAGCCCCGGGGCGTCTTTGTGAGTGGTCCAACCAGATTGAGTCCCCAGACTGCGAACGGCTAGGTGATGGGGATCGTCTTGAGTGCTTGGGCTGGTAGGTGAGTCTGCCGAGCATAGTACTGGCACCCTTCGTAGGTGCATATGATTTGCTTGGCATCGGCTACCGTGGTAGGCTAGTAGAAGCCCTGTCAGAACACGTTTCTGACTAGGGTTCTAGGTGTGGCATGGTGACTGTAGACCCTACCATGGATATCGCTCAGCAAACGCTTCCCCTGTTTGAAGGGGATATAGCGCTGCAGGATCCCAGTGTGGCTTCGCCTGTAGAGTTCGCCCTCCACAAGAATGAAGCACTTGGCATGATGTGTGAGCTATCGAGCCTTCGTCTTGTCCATTGGTAGTGTGTCATGGAGGAGGTAGTCAAGGTAGAGCATCCTCCAGTCGACCAAAGGGTTAGGCTCTATCGCTGGGTCCTCTTCGAGCTCCATGACTTCGGGGCCAGATGTAGCCGATGGTTGGTCAGCCCCCGAGCCAAGATTGGATGGACCATCACCGCCTTATTCTAACCCCTCATAGCAAACCAAGGGCTTGTGCTAGTCACTGGCAAAGATGCCTATTGGCACTGGCTCTCGGCTGGATGCTGCTTTTGTAAGCACGTCGGTCGCCTCGTTGAGGCACCTCGGGATGTGATTGAGTTCGAGGCCATCAAACTTGTTCTCCAACCGACTAACTTCTCGGTAGGAGGCACCATCTTGACATCGTGGTAGTTTGACTCTTTCATGACCTGGTCGATCACCAGCTGGGAATCTCCTAGAACGTCGAGGCATCGGACGCCCAGCTCAATGGCAATGCGTATGCCATTGATGAGCGCCTCATATTCGGCCATATTGTTGGAGGAGGGGAAATGGAGATGGACCATGTACCTCATGCGTACTTTGAGGGGTGACACGAAGACCAGCCCTATGCTGGCACCCTTCTTCATTAGTGATCCATCGAAGTACATCATCCAGTACTCTTGATCGTCGATTGCTAGTGGCATTTAGACCTCGGTCCATTCCGCGATGAAATTAGCCAACACCTAGGACTTGATGGCTATCCGGGAGGCATATGCAATGCCCTGACCCATCAGCTCGAGTGCCCATTTCATGGTTCTTCCTGTGCCATCCTGGTTTTGGATGACCTCGCTGAGGGGGAAGGACGTCACGACCATCACTGGGTGTGACTCAAAGTAGTGGCATAGCTTCCCCCTGGTGATGAGGACAGCGTACAGAAGCTTCTGGATTTGGGGGTAGCAGGTCTTCAAGTCAGATAGGACCTCGCTGATGAAGTACATAGGGCGCTGTACTTTGAGGGTGTGTCCTTCTTCTTCCCGCTCCACTACTAGGGCGGCGCTGACCACTTGTGTGGTGGCCATGATGTAGAGCAGAAGGGGTTCTTTCTTGGTAGGAGGAACCAGGATCGAGGCCTTCGTCAGGAGCTGCTTAACCATGTTAATTGCTTCCTAGGCCTCAGATGTCCATTTGAAGTGATTGGCCTTCTTCAGAAGTCGATAAAGGGGGAGACCTCATTCGCCAAGGCGTGAGATGAAGCGACTGAGCACGGCGAGGCACACTATAACTCGCTACACCCTCTTTATATTCTGAATCAGGCCCACCCTTATGATAGCTGAGATCTTCTTCGGGTTGGCTTTGATGCCACGCCTAGAGATGATGAAACCAAGCAGCATGCCCCTTGAGACCCTGAAAACACATTTCTCGGGATTGAGTTTGATGTCATTTGCTCAGAGTTTTACAAAGGTCTGCTCAAGATCGGCTACGAGGTGGTTAGCCCATTTGGATTTGACCACAATGTCATCAACGTAGGCCTCAATGGTCCACCCGATGAGGTCCCAGAAACACTTGAGCATACAACGCTGGTACGTGACCCCAGCGTTCTTCAGATCGAATGACATTATGGCATAGCAGAACGATTCGAAGGGGGTGATGAAAGATGTCATGAGCTGGTCAAACTATTTCACCGCGATTTGATGGTACTCAGAGTACGCATCAAGGAAGTAGAGGGTTTTGCACCTCGAGGTAGAGTCAACTATTTGGTCTATGCATGGTAAAGGAAACAAATCCTTTGGGCATGCTTTATTGAGACCTATGCAGTCAACACACATCCTCCATTTCCTACTCTTCTTTCACACAAGAATAGGATTGGCTAACCACTCTAGGTGGTACACTTCCTTGATGAATCCGTCCGCCAGAAGCTTTGCGATCTCCTCGCCGATGGTCCTGTGTTTCCCCTCATCGAAGCAACGCAGGCATTGTTTCACTGGTTTGGAGCCTGGGTGGATCTTCAAGGCATGCTCAGTGACTTCCCTCGAAATGCCTAGCATATCTGAGGGTTTGCATGCAAAGATGTCTCTGTTGGTGCTGAGGAAGCCGACGAGCGCACTTTCCTATTCAGAGGAAAGCGTGGTACCAATGCGCACTATTTTGCCCTCGGTGCAACTGGGGTCTATGAGGACCTCCTTGGAGCCCTCCACTAGTTTGAAGGACCTGCTCGACCGCTTGGGGTTAGGTGCTTCTTCGGCGACCTCCTTCCTAAGAGCCACGAGCTCTGCAGAGACGACGATTGCTGCGGTGTGATCGTAGCACTCAACCTCGCACTCATAGGTGCGCTAAAAGGAGGTGCTGATGGTGATGATCCCACCTGGCTTGGCATCTTTAGTTTGAGGTAGGTGTAGTTGGGGATGGCCATGAACTTCACGTAGCATGGTCGCCCCAAGATGGCGTGGTAGGTTCCGTGGAACCCAACCACTTCAAAGGTGAGGGTTTGTGTCCTATAGTTGGACAGACCCACGAAGGAGACGGGCAAATCGAGCTGCCCAAGTGGCAAGGCCTGCTTTCTAGGCATGACACCA
The DNA here is from genome assembly GCF_019320115.1 of Miscanthus floridulus. Lineage (NCBI taxonomy): Eukaryota > Viridiplantae > Streptophyta > Magnoliopsida > Poales > Poaceae > Miscanthus > Miscanthus floridulus. Next base: position 82,660,640 of record NC_089590.1, read on the forward strand.
TGGAAAGGTGCTCTGGTCGGTCGAACGCACCCTCGGTCGATGCCCATGGCGTCGAGCGTCTCGGTGTATAGGATGTTGAGGCCGCTGCCCCCATCCATCAGTACCTTGGTGAGGCGCTTCGTACCGATGATCAAGTCAACCATGAGCGGATATCTCCCCGGTTGTGGGATGCTTTCTAGGTGGTCGGTCTGGTCGAAGGTTATGACAGATTCTGACCACCGGAGGAAGGCAGGTGTGGCCAGTTCGGTCGCATAGACCTCACGACATGCGATCTTCTGGTGGCGTTTGGAGTCGTAGGCCTCCGATCCTCCGAAGATCATGAGGCAGCCATTCAGTGTTGGAAAGCCATCGTCCTTCTCCTTGGTGTCGTCCATGGTGGGATTAGGGTCCTTTTCGTGCTCCCCTTTGTTGGAGTCTCTGGAAAAGAAACGCCGCATGAGGCTACAGTCCTTGTACAAATGCTTGACCGAGAAAGCATTATTTGGGCATGGCCCCTCAAGTAGTTTTTTGAAATGGTTCAGAGTACCCTCCATGGGCTTCTAACCACCCCTCCGATCAGCGATGGCAATGAGTGAGCCCTCGTGCTGTTGCTTCTTGTTCTTCTTTTTGGTGGGACGATTGGAGGTGCCTTTGCTGGTGTCCTCATCTTGCCTCACCTTGCCATTGAGACGATCGAAGATGGCTCTGACCGCTTCTTCGCCCGAGGCATGGCTGGTGGCAATGTCTTGGAGTTCCTTAGTGGTTCACGGGCCCTTACATCCTAGCTTGTGAACAGAGACTTGTGGGTATTCTTGGATAGGAAAGCTCCTATAACATCGGCATCAGTGATGTTAGGAAGCTCGTTGCATTGCCAGAAGAAGCACTGGATGTACCCATGGAGGGTTTCTCCTGCCTTTTGCTGATAGTTCTTGAGGTCCCATGGGTTTCCAGGGTGCTTGTATATGCCCTGGAAGTTTCCCATGAAGATCTCCTTCGGGTCCGCCCAACTTTGGATTGTGTTGGATGGAAGGTGTTTCAACCAAGTTCTTGCCAAATCGGCCAAGAACAAAGGAAGGTTGTGGATAATGAAGTCGTTATTATCCATACCACCGGCTTAGCAGGCAAGCCAATAGTCTTCGAGTCATAGTCTAGGGTTTGTTTCCCTAGAGTACTTTGGGATATTGGTTGGTGGTCGGTACCTTGGCGGGAAGGCAGCATTGAGGATATGTTGGTCGAAAGCCTGAGGCCCTGGTAGACCAGGGCTCGGGCTTCGGTCCTCGCCGCTGTCATAGCGTCCGCCACAACAAGGGTGATAGCCATGGCTAGCTCCCTCTCCAAGGTCATTGTGATTACGTTGGTGAGTATCGAGGGTGTTGCGCATGCCACGGTTGCGGCCGAGACACTGATGCACCGAAATAGCAGCGCGCTGCCTGCCGCCCAGTGGTGCCTGGTGGACCGATGTGTCCCTACTAGGGCATTCAGAGGGCATGCACTGACTAGTGTTGGGCTCATGTCATTGAGACAATGAGCTCTCTGCCTACTGCGCCACCATACGCTCGAGCAACGTGCGAATCTCGCGGTGGGCCTAACGATCCTCTGGCGTCGCGGCCTCTGGAAGGCCATGGAGCAAAGCTGCCATGGCGGCGATGTTCTAGCTTACTCGGGCAAAGTGAGGAAGGGCTTCATCATCTGTGATGATCCTTCGGTTCATGTTGTGGGCCATGGAGCGTGCGCGCCCATCGTCTCCACTGCGCTCTATCTCCTGATCGAGCTCCGTGCATTCCTGGTCAAGCTGGAGTCACGCTTCCTCGATCTCTAAGTGTTGGGCTTTTAGCTGCTCCACCGGCATGTGTGGCAGAGCCACTGTCTCCCTTTCGGCCTTGTTGTTGAGGTCGTTTGTTGGGGTAGCCTCCCCCTCACGGACACTTTCGACATGTCCCTTGGGGGTACCCGTCATGAAGCATTCACGAGAGGGGTGATGGCTCCCCCTGCTGGAGTCAGAGCCAGTGGGTGATTCTGTCTCCTCTGCTAGGAGGTCATGGAAGGATTCCACGATGTGTTCGATCACCCCCACGAATTCGTCATTCATGCGAGGTGGAACCATGCGTTGTGCCACAAGGTGGCTAACGGTCATCGCGGCATTGCAGAGACCAAACGGAAGCACTGTTGGGGCGCTCCATATGTGGTGTTCTAGAGAGAGGGGTTCTCCTCTGGCGAGCCATGCCATGTCATTGGCGATAGAGAAGGTGAGGCAGTGCAAGTCCTCCCTGGACGGCTGGGGCCCAGGGAGACACCGAGCTAGCTCTCAAGCCTCTCGTAGTTGAGGCCGACAGAGGGGAGAGGTTGGATGGCGGTGTGAGCCAATGCCAACTCTCCTTCCATCGTGATGATGAAGTCCAGGTCCCTAAAGTGCACGTGTGCACCTAGGACCCAGCTGATACCATGGCTAGCCATCCGTAGCCTAATGTTAATGTCGGAACACGCAAAGGTCCCCTACCTGGCGCGCCAACTGTTGGTGTTTCGAGTAAACACCATAGAGTAAATTTGTGTTATTGCACGTCTGGCCCGAATGGTGCGCTAAAAAGACATAAGGTTTATACTGGTTCGAGCAGAATATCCCTATGTCCAGTTCATGGCTGCTGCTCGTGTTATTTGCACTGAAAAGTTTATAGTAGGAGTTACAAACGGGCGAGAGAGGGAAAGATCCCAAGTCTCTAATGGAAGGGTCGAATGGGTGCTGAGAGCTTGGTCGTTGCTCAGCTATGTGTGATTTGATGCGTGGTGTGTTCAATTGATCTATCCCTATAGTGGGGTGCCCTGCCTTCCCTTTTATATACCAAGGGGAAGTAGGGATTATAGATGGGACAAAGAAGAAAAACCAGAGGCCAAGGAGGTCCTTCAAAGACGCTGGGTCTTCCTTTTCCTCTAAGTGAGCCCTCCCTAACACGGCAGAAGATGCTAGGGATAACTCCATGTTGGGCACATGTCCGCTGTTCCTGACAAGGAAGCGCTAGGCATCTGTCCGCTGATGATGCCATGTTCTGGCTTTGTCAGCAAGTGGTCACATCCCATCCTGCCCTGGCAGGCGGTGCGATGGACTAGGGTGTTAATCCATGACCCTACGGGGAGCAGATGGCACAGTGACCGCACGTCCATCACTATAGAGGATGTGAGTCTCCTCCTAGATGGTAGTGGTTGTCGTATTCTTCCATCAGGATCCGCGTCCGAGGACAAATGGCGGCGCCCACAACACTATAAGATAAATGTCGGTGCCTACAACACTGTTCGGGCTCTAACATGCTCGAAAGGGCTTTAAAGCGCCTGTCTTGTCATATCCTGATGGTACTTTCCTACAAGCATGTAGGGTATGGTCCTCGGTATTGTGGTTGAGTTTAGTGCCCTGCCTTGTCTACATGCATAGTTATGAAGGAGCAGCGCACAGACGTCCGACGAGGTGGAGTCTGCCCTGGACGTTGGGCGAGGTGGAGCCAGCCCCCGGATGTCGGGTGAGGCAGAGTCTGGCCTTAGTCGTCGAGTGAGGCAGAGACAGCCCTTGGGGGTCGGGCGAGGCAGTGTCTACCCTCAGACGTCGGGCGAGGTGGAGCCAGCCCTCGGACATTGGGCAAGGCGGAGTATGCCCTAGACGTCGGGTGAAGTGGAGCCAGCCCCCAGACATCGGGTGAGGTGGAGTCTGCCCTCAGTCGTTGGGCGAGGCGAAGCCAGGCCTCGGACATCGGGTGAGGCAGAGCCAGCCCCCGAGGGTCGGGTGAGGCGGAGTTTGCCCTTAGTCGTCGGGCGAGGCAGAGCCAACCCCCGAGGTTCGGGCGAGGCAGAGTTTGCCCTCAAACATTGAGCGAGGTGGAGCTAGCCCTCGGACGTTGGGCGAGGCAGAGCCAGCCCTAGGACGTCGAGCGAGATGGAGTCTACCCTCAGACGTCAGGCGAGGCAGAGCCTGCCCCTGGGGGTCGATCAAGACGGAGTCTGCCCTTAGATGTCGAGCGAGGTGAAGCCAACCCTTGGGAGTCAGCTTGAGGCGGGGGCCCATGGTCTCGGTGGACGAACAAGGAGTGATTCGACAAGCGGTGTAGTCATGCTCTTGATCTCACAGATGAATCAACATTGACGGTCATAAGCTCCTCCTCTTCAGGTACCCTAATATTGGTCCCCGATAGGGGTCACCGCCATGGTCACCACCATGGTGATGGCGGTGCACCACCCTATTTTTCTAGAGAGAAGGGTTTTTAGGGTGTTGGCTGGGGTGGCATCACCACCCCCTATTTGGTGTCACCACCACCTGTCTAATGACCACGGCTACTCAAACTAGCCATTAGATTCAACCATTGAGGGGCACCGCCACCCCATGTCCAATGACCGCACCGTCATGTCCGGTGCCCTCATAGAAAGTGCAGCTTTGCTCCAACAGCTCTGTTTGGCTTGGGGCTATAAATAAAGGTGGAGCTCGGGCTTGGGCTAGTTGTTGAGCACCTTGGGGATGTGTTGCCCTTGTGTGTGCTTGGTTTGATAAGCCTCTAACTCACTTGTGCTTGCGAGAAGTGTGAATCCATTGCGAGTGAGTGATTCTAGTGCATTGCATTGTGAGATTGCATCGAGTGGCACTAGGTGATCGAGTTGAAAGCTAGTGGTGCTTGTTACTCTTGGAGGTTGCCACCTCCGAGATGGCTTGGTGGTGGTCTCCGTCAAAGCATGCAAAGAAGATTGTGCGGTGTTCCGGAGAAGTGATTGTGAGGGGGATTGTGCTCACCCCGCGGGAGCTGTGAAGAGCAACTCTAGTAGAGCGAGATGCGAAGGGCGACAAGTGGTCTGGCTAGGTCAAGTGCTAGAGCTTGTGATAAGCACTCCATGTGGGAGAGTGTGACTTGTGGGTCACCACTAGCAAGAGGACCGACGGCAACCTTGGAGCTTGTCTCAACAGGGACTAGCGTGTTGGCAAGCACGTGAACCTCAGGATAAAAATCACCATGTCATCCTTGTCTTCCTGTTGGTTTGCATCCTCATTACACAGGATTGTATTTACTTAATTTACATTGTGCTTGTGTAGTTGCTCTTATAATTAGTTAGCTTGTGTAGCTTGCTACTTACCTTCTTGCTTGTGTAGCATAGAAGTAGCTCCCTTGCATGACTAATTTAGTTTGAGTAACCTTGTTAGTCACATTGCTTAGTTTGTGTAGCTAAGTAATTTGTGCTCTCTAATTTGACATTAGTTGCCTTGTTATTGAGCATTGCAAGTGAGCTTAGGAGCTTTGTGCTTTTGCTTACTAGATTGTGTAGGAGCTCTCCCGGTTGTGCAAAGTACTAGTGCATAGGTTTATGTGACCTTGCACTAGAATTGATTAGGTGAGCTCTAGCTAGTCCGACACCTTTTGTAACACCCTCGGTGTTACACCGAAAATCCTTTACTAAAACATGTCATGATCATCATGTTTATGTGTTAATGCATGTGATAAAGTGTGTAGATCAATTTCTGTAACTCGAAATGATCAACTCAAATGCGAAACGAAAGTTGATTCGATAGTCATGTTATATCACTTAGGGTTTAAAACCACTTTTTATTAAGAAAAATGCTATAGAACATATATGTGATACTTAAATAAAGTTTGAAGTACAAACTTTGTAGATGACAATGAAATACTTGCGGTCGAAAAATGATATTACTAGCTAATATTTCCACTAGCTTAGAAATCACAAATGGAAATCAAATTTAGCTCAAAAACTTAAAAATTTTCAAGTTTGACAACAGTTAGACGCTGCTATGTTTAGCAATTTATTGTGAGAGATTGGGTCAGGAGTGGTGTAGTGTTATAGCTCAATTTGGTAGTCTTATGTGCCATGTTGAGCATGGTGAAGATGGTTTAGGTCCTAAAGCAACCGTTTGGTCGTGTTGAACGCTTTAAAATTCGTGCGTGTCACTGTCTCGGGTTGGTTGGTAGCGGGAGTGCAGCCACCACGTGGCCTTCTCACACCGCGCACATGGCCACGTCCCATGCGGTCAATCGTGCCACCACGCTTGGCTAGTTCAGCCACCTGGGCTTGGCCGAGGGCGGCCGTAGTGAGCCGCTGGCCCTGCGCCCTGCTGCTCTGCCTCACGCTGCCGTTTGGGTGCCACCGCGGCCGAGCTGTGCTGTCGTCATGTCCACACTGCTGATGCTCCTCGCGTCACGATGCTACCACTGCCATCGCATCTGCGCCGGTCTGCTGCACCTCTGCGCTATTGTCGGCCCTATGCATGTTGCCTCTGCCGCACGCACATGGGTGAGCCGCCGTCGCCATGCCATTTATGTCACTGCGGTGTTTGGGCCACACCGGTCGGATGCGCGCACATGTTGTCTGTAGCGCTGGCACATGGGCCTCCCGTTCCCGCCGCTCGTGTTCCGCCAAGGCGTGGATGAGTCGAGCCCACCTGTCGCGCTGTCTCTCTCTCTTCTTCTCCCTTTTCCCTCGTTTCCGCCACCGTCATGTCATGTCACGGTGAGCCCATGAGCGAGCACCTCTCATCAATTCCTTGTGCTCGTGTCTTTGCCTTCACACCCCCTCTCCAACTGACCCTACCCTGCTTTAATTGCAGCTCAGCCGAGCTCTAATTTTGGATGCTTTGCCCGCCGCCGTGGCCAGCCTCCACCACTTCACCCCACGCTACTTCCTCTGCACCACTAGCTTGCCTTGGCTCCCTCTCCACCATGCACATGCCAATGGGAGCACTATCGCCTCCCCACTGCCGCTGACGTGGCCATGTCCGCTGTGGCTCATCGTCGTGCTCATCGCGTGCACAAGGCCAGCACTGCTCAGGTAGTCGCTGATCGAACCACCACTTTGGCCTAGTGCTTATCCCCTATCTCTACCATCCTATTAGTGATGTGGCTCACTAGAATGCGGTTGCCGTCGTTGCAGGTCGCCCACCACTGGGAAGAGCCCATTTTGCTTCACCCCCGTTTGTGCCACCACAGCCCATCGCTTCGCGTCGAACCCTACGTGAGTGTCGGCCTCGTAGATAGGTCAGCGTGGGTCCCATGTGGCCAGCGCAAGCGCCAGTGCCACCGCTCGCCACGCTGGAGCGCATGGGGGAGGCTAGGGACCTTGGCATTGTAAAGAGGAGAAAGATCCGAGGGTTTTCATTGCAAAGTTGTTGTCTATAGAAATAGTACTTGTAGTGTTCACGCTATTTTCTGATAACGCGAGGGCGTTTTTGCAAGAGTGCCAGTGCGCGCGGGCTTCCTCGTCATGGGCTGCCTCCGCGCATGGGCCTCGCCTCGTCTGTGGGCCGTCGTGTGCTCGCGTGCGCGCATTGCGCCGCGTGGGCCGTGTTAGGCCAAAATCAGTTTAGCTTTTTCGTGGAGAATAGAAATAGATTTTCATTTGTATTTCTAAGCTCATCTTTGGTAAATCATATAAAATCATGTAGGTATCAAAAAATTGTGAAACCAATTTTTTAAAGTTCCTAAAATTGTGCTCTATCTGTTAGTGTATTTATTTCATATATGTGCTTGTTGATACCAGGAGCTATTAAATTATTTGAGAGTGCTTAATATTATTAGGTTAAATATTGTAGGAATTTTTGTGGTAGATTGGTGATAGCAAAAACCCTAAAATTATATAGTAGCTTCATGGTATTA